>NW_010563903.1:0-4248 GCF_000687285.1 Phaethon lepturus | reverse complement strand
CAAGAAGGATGCTGAGGTGCTCGAGCATGTCAGAAGAAGAGCAGCGAAGTTGGTGAGGGGTCTGGAGAACAAGTCTTATGAGGAGTGGCTGAGGGAACTGGGGTTGTTCAGCCTGGAGAAGAGGAGGCTGAGAGGAGACCTTATCGCTCTCTACAACTACCTGAAAGGGGGTTGTGGTGAGGTGGGTGTTGGTCTCTTCTCCCAAGTAACTACAATAGGACGAGAGGCAATGGCCTCAAGTTGCACCAGGGCAGGTTTAGATTGGATATTAGGAAAAATTTCTTCACCAAGAGAGTGGTCAAACACTGGAACAGGCTGCCCGGGGAAGTGGTGGAGTCGCCATCTCTGGAAGTATTCAAAAAAAAGTGTGGATATGGCTCTTTGGGACATGGTTTAGTGGGCATGGTGGTGTTGGGTTAATGGTTGGACTTGATGATCTTGAAGGTCCTTTCCAACCTTAATGATTCTGTGATTCTATGAAAACTACTGCATGATATCTATTAATTTTCTATAAAGAAATAATCCCAAAATGAGTCTGGAAATGTCTTCCAAATTCCTTTAAAAAACAATCATCCTCCCTCCCCTCATCATAGTCAGAGTCTACTATGTTGTTATGGTAATTTAATACATTTTGTCAGAGAAAAGTGATCCAAACCACAATGGCAAGGTATGAGCATCTGAAGGTATGCTTTTTGTTTCATTTTCTGGTCCTGTTGTTGTTATTTAAGTCTAACTTTCATGCGAATTCTCAGCATGATCCTAAGAAATGTATTTAGAGGGAGTGGAAGGTCTGAAATAGTTTTGAGTTGAGAGCAGACACACTGTAAAGAAACTGTCTAAGTGGTAAACATTCCTATCTGTAGCATGTTTTAATTTCTATGGATGGGTATGTCTCTTCCTCCTTCTTACTGCCTTGGAAACTTAGAAAACCTCTGTTTTTGTATTGTTTTGAGTAATATGTGATAAGACAGAGGAAAATGATGAAAACACGGGAGAATTATAAATGCAGACTGGAGCAGATGTTTCAAATACGGCAAATGTTATTTTATGATCATTATATTTTCCTTTTGTGCTTTTTGAGATGATGAGACCCGAAATGTCAAAAAAACAGGGGTTTTTTCTGTTTTTTATGTAGGATTTTTATTGCTACAATTAAATTGATGAATTTGATACTATCTTTCATGTCTGTCATTTTTGCAAGTATACAAAGATGTTTAAAATCACACTACAGATGAATGTTTTATGGTAAATGTGTTTTACATTTTAAAAACACATATTGCTTATGATCATTTGCTGATCTTCACACATGAGTTCATTCCGCACATACAAATAACTTAATAAGGTTTTCATGGGAGCATTGTGCTACCATGTGGACCAGCCACTCATTGAAAGCCGATACTGCTAGATCCAAAGCAGTGGTTAAGGATATTTTCCTGAAGCACCTTGAAGCATGAAGGCTGTATCTAAACTGGTCCTGGAGATTGTTCTAAAGGGTACCCTGTGGGGAACTTTTTATGGACAGGAAGTTAGTGGGGCCTGTCCCCATGCTAGTGTGGAGGCAATATAGATTTGTAGTTTGTGAGTTCTCAGAAAAGTTTCTAGGTGTTGTAGAGGCCACACTGAACACTTACTGTAGTATTTATGTCAGTCAGCAGGTAAGACTTTGTAGTAAGTTTATTTTACTATAGTGCACAGCAATCTATATGGTTCAGTTGGATGGTATCAGTTTAGATTATTGCTAGGAAAAAAGAAAATATTAGCTATACTTACAAAAACCTAGACTTTCATCAGTGATCTCTCACTAAGCACACATTCAAACTTCCAAGTCAACATGGGAGAGAAACTAGGCTGCTTTTATCTTCTGGACATTAGTAGGTGTGCCCAGTACTCAGATGCCTACTCTGCTATAGGAACTTGAAGCCGTTCTGAAGCAGGTTTGGGAGCTCTCCTCTATTATATATATTTGAGCCTCAACCCATCAGTCATCCCTAAGCTATCTGAATTCAGCTGAGTCAAAGGAGAAAGCATGAAAGGTTCAGCTTCTGCTGAAGCTAAGGAGATTTCTTAAGACAAAAAAAATTCCTGCTCCCTCTAGTCATGCACATGGAAGACACAAGTCAGTGATGAATGGACAGAAGTGTGTCTGTCTGTCTTTCCAGAGTAACAGCGCAGTGATGTTGAATATACAGGGTTCTGAGACAGGGAGTTTGACATAGTGGTTCAAAAACAGTGACATGAAGATATTACCTTAACTTCAATGTTTTAGGTATTTTAATTTCCTTGCATTGTAAAAAACATAACAGCAACAGAATTTTTATGCTCTGCAGTCGTTGGGGATGCAGATTTGTCTGCAGTATACCCTATGTGTGAGACAAATGCCCTATCATCATCCTCATACACAGACCAGGTTCGTTTTATGGGAAGGACATGTATGCACAGTTGCCTGTAGTTTTTCACTGCTCTCAAAAGGGAGGCTGCTTAATGAGTGCTTTGCAGAAGCCGGTTATGGATGCAGTGATTTAGGTAGTGTTTGCCAAATCACTAGATGGGATTCAGCCAAGCATTTTGGCTCCAACCATATTGCAGAGTAGACAAAGAAATAATTAGAGGCAGATGTTGGAAAGGAACAAGAGTTGCAAACTGTCTATGGCATATCTGGTGACAAGGTTGTGTCTTCTGCTGCTGTACAGTAACCATGCTATCCCAGAATGACACACTCTGAACTGTGCCGATGTGTGCTAACCAGCTGGAATGAAAATCCAGAAACATCCTTGCTCAGACCAATCTTTCTATCCCAGTATTTTCTCACTAAGAGTGGCCACAAACAGATGCGAATGGACAAATAAAAAGGAAAATATATTAACATTTCCCCACACACACTCATGATTTCCCAGCTTCTTTTCAGAGATGAGTGTGTCCTGAGCTTGGTGAGATTTCTTTGACTGCTTTTTAAAGGCCTTCTCTTTCAAATACTTGTCTGATTTCCCTTTAAACTTGTATGAACTTGTGGCATCTTCAATATTATTTGTCAAGGAGTTCACAGGTCCACTATCATGGTGAAAAACCGTAGTTTATTTTGCCACTGGCTCCTAACAGCTTTATTTACTGGCCCATCATTCTCATGTTGGAAGAACTGCTGAACAATTAAGCAAAGTCTCCATGAGACCTTTCCCTCACACTTATGATTATTAGACCTCACAGCTTAGCCTCTTGTCAAGTCAGTGAGTCTTAACCCATACTGCCAGTCTTGCAAACAGAGGTTTTTCACGCAGTTGTCTTCGTTGCCTTTCTCCAAACATCTTCCAGCTCCATTTACAGGTTTGGTGTTTTGGGTTTCTTTTTAGTTTGGTTGGTTTGGGGTTTTTGTGTGGTGTTTTTTTTATTTTGTTTTTGTTGGTTTTGGTGTTTCTGGGTTTTTTTGGTTGTTTTGGTTTTTTTTTTCTTTTTTAATGAGGGGACCAGAGTTTACTTTGACATGTGGGCAAACTTTTTTATTTATTCTGTAGCAAAATTCCTGGTCATGTCTAGCATTGGAATCACTTTTTGACCTATGCTGATGATTGAGCTGCCTTTTCCACAGAGCGGGCTATCATAACCCAAGGTTTTGCTCCTGAGAGTGGTCAAACATTGGAAACAGGCTGCCCAGGGATGTGGTGAAGTCACCATCACTGGAAGTGTTCAGAAAACGTGTGGACATGGCTCTTCGGGACATGGCAGTGGGCATGGTTGGACTTGATGATCTTGAAGGTTTCCAACTGTAACGATTCTGTGAATATAATTGGGTACACGGCACTGTGCTCGTAAGCAGAGGCGAGGCCTGCACCAGCTGCCTGGGGCTGGGGGCTCCTTTTCCCTTGGGCAGGGGAGGTGACGAACAGCCTGGCTGCGCACGGAACGGGTAGGCAGTTAATCGCTCATGTTCGCCCAGGTTTTCCCTCGGACAGACGAGGACTTGCTGCCTGTTCAGAAGCTGCACGCTGCTTGAGCAGTTTCGCGGGGCCGCGCCAGGGGTCCACCCTTGCCCAGGCGCCCCAGTTGCAAAATGTCCGCCAATGCTGCCGCCGGCACGCTCCATGGGGGCGGCGGTGATTGGCTGTTCTCCGCGCAGGCTCTGCTGCTACCGGTTGCTAGGCCGGCTGGATCACCTTAGCAACCGCTGTGTGGCCGGGGCCGGCGCCGGCAGGGTTTCGGTTAGGGAGCGCCTCTGGAGAGGGGCGCGGGAGGCCGCGGGCGCTGGAGCATCGCGGG
>NW_010563902.1:0-3790 GCF_000687285.1 Phaethon lepturus | reverse complement strand
CGGGCCGCGCTCAGCCCGGCGCTGCCGCGCACGCGGTATCGCTCCAGCACGGGAGAGGAAACTCAGCAAGACCCTCTCTTACCAATTACAGGTCGTCAATATTGACTATCTGAGGGATTTCCATGCTCAGGAAGCAAATTAGAAACTCAATACCTGAACTATTCCTAAATGCAGTTATCAACTTCAGAGTTTTATCTCATAAAACCAATTCAGCTTAGAGTTTAATTCTATTAAATTAGGGCTTAGAAATAAGATTTGCTCTGAGAATGAATGCATCATTAGTTTTAAAATGCAATACGCTGAAACCCAAAATGTGCAGCATTACAGTTTGAAGAATAAATGCGTAGAGATGGCACCCGAACGTACTTCTCCCTAAATATATTTACCAGCCTTGGAAAAATCCATCGGCTCATTACAGCCAGTCTTTTGGTGTGCGGGACGTCCCCCTTCTTTAGGGAATGATAATCCTCTTGTGTCTCTCCTTGGCACAAGTTTTTCCTTTGTTCTTAAAACCTTCTTATTTCAGCAGCCGACAGAGAAAAAAGAACCAGCATCCTCTTTCTTAATAAAAATGCCACAATGAGATCCTGTTGGGCTTGTGCCAGGCGTGTCAAAGGAGCAGGGACTAATACAGGAAGCCTCAACAACTCCCCGTTTTGTGCAAGTTACAGTATACGGAAGAGTCACGTAGGGCTGGTTTTTCAAATCAGGCTTCCAATACATGAAAAGCACCCTTCCATGGGGTGCATGTAATCTCTGAATAGGGCCCTTAGTTTCCTGCGGTATTGTATTAAAACTGATGTTTGATACAATAACGCAGGGAGAGGACATGCTCAGCAGAGGACAAGGTAGCCCATCGGGGTCTGTCCCCTTGCATCACAACCCGCTGCGCGCCCTTTCACGCCGTACTGGCCGAACGAGGCAAGTCCAAGGCGTATCCGCACACGAGGCTTATACGACCGAACGTTAGGGACAAATAGAAGGAAAAAGGCAAACGCCACACCAGAGGCACCAGAAGTCTGAAACAGAAAGAAGATATTCTGGTGATACATGTTTCACCGTCGGTTTTCATTCCAGATGTGGTTATTTCAGCTGGTCCGATGAAAACAGCGGGCTCCCCTTCAGGCCTGGCCACAGACTTTGCATCTAAAAAAGCTCCTTTTTCAAAAGAAAATAACGCCGCCTCCAAGCAGTGTTGCAGAGTAAGCTAGCAAACTGTGTGGTGCTGCTGTACCATCACAAAATAATTGGTAGTCCATTGTCTCTCACACCAGAAGACTAGGTTAAAGCTTTTAAAGACGTCTTATAGTATGTGTCAACTTGCTCAAGCAGTTTTGTTCTTACTAGAAGTACAAAAATAAAACCAATTAAAATGATACAATTATAATTTTCGGTAGCAGAAGAGTCATATGGAACAACATAATTGACTCTACAGAGCCTAAAATACTTACCAGTAAGTATTTTAATGCAACGATTCCTTTGAAAATGCATAAAGCTGTGAAAGGAGAGAGAAAAGGACGAAGTTCTCTACGTCCACCTCACGAGCTACGCAGCGGCTCGGTGGGGCCTTGCCCACACCATTGCCCCCCCTTCGGTCAGCGTCCGATTTTACAATATTGAGCAAGTTCTCGTGTTCAAAAATTAGTGGGAGAAGTACAATGTGGTCAGATGTTTGTGTTTTGCCACATGATTTTCCTCTTCCTTAATTTTTAAATTATATTTAGATCAAAACAGTCCTTGTATTTCACATGAATAAAAGTCTCAATGTTTCCCTTTTATATCCCAGCTTCAAAAGCAGCAAGCAGTGGTCCTCTGTGCCAGGCAATGCACTACAAAATATTTCAGAGTCTTGCTCCAATTCGTGTTTGCTTCTACTTGGTTTTCATTGAGTAGAATGACTTTATCTGTTCCACGCAGCGCAACAGAGCAGCTCAGCCGAGATGCTACGGGGCTGCTGACATCTGGGAGATTATTTTCAGTCCTATTTTACATACGCTTTCAAAATTGATCTCATGAAAAATAAAAATCAGTTAGAAGATGGGCTTATCGGTGTCTCTGGCAATGCCGATGACCTACTTTCAGCCATAAAGAAAATCGAGTGACTATTGGCAGCAAAGTTAAAGGAAGGAAAGAGTCGACACCAATACCAGTGCAAATGCCCAGGGAAGAAAAATTCAACCCGGAACGGCGCATTGGAGCGAGAGGTCGAGTCAACCCAACGCCTCCGCAACACCGCGTCCCCGGCAGGACCGGGGCGCCGGACGAGCAACACTGGGCTCCGCTCTCCGGCAGACTCCCAGGAAAAACCCTGACATCATCTTTTGTCCTGACAGAAAAACAACTGGGAAACAAAACGGTTTCGTAAGTGCAGCCTAAGAGCGAATACTACCTTACACATCTTTTAATGAAGCTCTTTACAAAAATCCAGAGTGAGAGAAAAGGAAACAGAGGGGGCAACGCAACCCCAACATTTTTCAAAAAAGGAACCGATTCTTTGGAAAGAAAACTAATTAGAATGAATCAAGGCACTACCTAAGAAGAGAGATTGGGGGGGGGGGGGAGAGCTGTTAAGGTTATTAAAAATGACTATATTTGTGGATAAAGCAACAACTATAAACTTCTCATTGACACTTTATATTTTGTGTGGCTCCTTCTGCCTATAAACAAATTGTAAAAGATGGCAACAGCTAATTTAAAAAATAAAAAGCGAAGTGTTGTGGCAGAGTCTAAATTGAGTCTGACAGTCAAGGTCACATAACTTTTCACTTTTATTTAAAGACATTGCCTTGATTACTGAAAAATATTGCAAGATATATACACACAAATCTAGAGTCAGGATAGACAGCCTTTGAGGACTGTATCGATGGCTGCTTCTCCCTTGCTTTAAAAGGAACAACAGCAATAATTTTTTAAATTGCCAAATGTTGTGTAATTATCAAATTATAGAAAATTGTCAGGAGTCATCGATATAATTTTTTGAATTATGTTTTCAGTACAAGCAGTATGTCCTAACCAGTCCTGTTACGCCTAAATAGATCTAAATTATTTCTGGAAATGTTAAAAAATGTTTGCTGCTTTAGTGCACATAAATGCGAAAGTTTTCATTACACCTTTGATTTATTTTAATCGTATTTACACTGTTCTAGTCCTTTTACTGCAAACTTTGAGAAAAAATGTTAAATCTAGTTCTAAGAGTCATTATCTGTAAAGAAAATGAGTTGAGCCTGCAATACATGTTTCTAGCGCTGAAGGATCAGACGAAGCGTACAAGATCTCACGTCTAACGCAACCGTTCTCATGGGCCCATTAGAGTCTTTATAGGTGGATCTCACTTATATCTTTGTTTAAAAGAAAAAAATAGAGATTCTGAAGAGAACTGGAGCCTATTTGATGTTCAGCCTCTATTGTCTCCCGGCCAGACCTGAATGAAAGCTTGGAATTAAACAGCCTTTGAATATAGTTTTCACGGTGTTCGTTGCAAGGGATATAAAATAGAACAGCCTGGTGCACGCTTCCAGGCTTTCAGAGCCAGCTGCCACATTTCCCCTCAATCACACAGTCAAAGTTTATAGAATTACGATATAATTTTGTCACAGAATTTTTATAAATTAAAGGCAGTGATCAGCCATTTTCTTTTCCTCTGTAACAATTCTTTCCCGACCCGCAGCTTTCCTCGTCTCTCCCTTTCCGCAGTGCACAAGCACCTTCAAATATTCACACCCGCCCTGGGCTTTGAGAAATCGCTTCTGGAGTCACGCACACAGCCTTTCATTAGGAAGCAAACGTAAGG
>NW_010563901.1:0-10822 GCF_000687285.1 Phaethon lepturus | reverse complement strand
GCGAAGAGTAAACCCATCCAAGCCACGAGCAAGATTGCTAACCAGAGCTTTGTAGATATAGAAGCATAGTTATAGCCGTTGCCAAAAAAAAAAAAAAAGAAAAGAAAAAAAAGGCTGCTGATGAAAACCGGCTGATGCCCGGCTGTCCAGCATGCGTTCGCGTTGCGACTAACCGAGGTACGCAGGTTTATAAGCTCATTCTGAACCGCCCGCTGCAGTCTGCAATCAGGCATAACCCAAAGGGGAAAACACTCTGTCTCTGCTTAAAGCTTCTGACCCTGCATTCTGAACAACAGAGCCTGTTTGCTAAATCGCGTTCTCCTCATGTCCTTTTTCCGAGACACACGTTCCCCATTTTTATTTATGTAGGTCTTTTGTAGATCATCAAATGAAACTTCATACCGCACAGTCCCTGTCAGCCACTGCTAACAACTGAGGTTGCTCTTATGGTCAGGCAAACTTGGCAGCACCAGTAAAAGCAAACATCATGGGAGAAACTTTAGCAAAATTCTAACGTAATTATTTGCAAGATCCATCTCTTCCTAGAATGGAGCACTATTGACCTAAAGTACTTTAGTTCTCTACTTCTCATCTGGCAGAGCAAATGCTGTTGCCTCCCGCGTTCAGCTCATGCGCACACACGCCCTTATTAGCGAAACAGAAATAATGAGCAAAACCTGGACTTTGACACTTGCTGTCTCTCATTTTTGACCTGTTGTATTGCCTTTGATCATGCCGCTCTTTTGCTACTCTTGATACTTGTATGGAAATACAAGTATCAATACAATACTCTTGATCTTATATGGAAATAGAAATGCAAAGTGCATATCTGCTTCAGATGATAAAAAAATATTTTCTCTAATTCAAATCTACAGTATTTTCAAAAGATGTGTATAGGGGATATCTAGAAGATCGTTAAAGCAACAAACAATTTAAAAAATACATACATTTGGCTTGCTGTCAACATATTAATAGGAAACCTTTGTACAAGTATATATAAATTATAACATTTCAGTTTATAAAAATTAAAATGAAGAACAAACCCTCCATGGTACCAATATTTAAACACTGACAAATTTCAGTGACTACAAAGATAACACAAGCCATCACACTACTGAATGAGCAGAAAACTAACCCATGATAGGGATCATTTTCAGTTTCTTACTAAGTTTATTTTCCTCAAATAAAACATTCACCCTCTTAACTTGTGGTACTTGAACAAAGGCTTTAAAAATACACAATTCCATCATTATTTGAGTATTTAACTCTTAAACACAAGCAACGGTTGGCAATGAGAATAAAGTTACAAGCATTAAGTACGCCTTACACAAAATATAAATAAAGATTAGCTGTCTGGGAAGCACACAGAAGTCAGAGAAGCCTAGAAGCCTCACGCTTCCTCATTTATCCTTTAGCAGAAAAAATTGACATAAGCTGAAAAAGTATTGATTTTCTGTGCTGCAATCTGTGGGAGCCTAAAGCATTGAAAGTAGTTTTTGCAGCATACTGAGATTGTTTAAAAAGAAGAACTTCAGAGAGGTCTGCTTGAATTACTTTCTGGATCTCACAATACACACACACATTTATTTCTGTTCAGACTTGTCCTTCTAAATGAGAAACTCAAATTTGGAAGTTGTACCATTACGTTTAAATCTGCGTCAGCATGGTTGAAATATATAACCCACCTCAACAGAATCAGAATGATAAACAGGGCAAGAGCTGAGAAAGCACATCTCAGTGCTGGAAACCCACAGAGGTAATGAACACACCCCTGATGCACTTGTCTTAAAAAAAAAAAAAAAAAATTTAGTTTCAAAATTAGTTTTGCCCTCGTTACATTTCTTTTTAAGAAACTAAATTTCAGCTGTAAACAGATCTATTGAACATTGGTGTTTTCTTCAGCATTATACCACACAGCTATGACACACTTTTCATGGCAAACTACCCAAGAACCAGCCAAGAAAGCAAAACTTACACACTCCTCAAGATATCTGCAGCCTAAAGAGAAGTTTGTTTCCACCAGCTTTCAACACAGGAATGTTGCCAGTTAAAGTATGAAATGAATAAAGGTGCCGTGCCCTCCACAAGCATGTTATGCATTTCTCAGCACTGAGCACGGTGTCCACAGCCAGACGAAGCAGAACAGGAGAAAGAAAAACAGAGAGCGAGCTTACCATTGAACACATGCAGTGTATCAAGAAATAAAACTTGTTACGAGAGACTGTCCCTTTTCTAGAGAGCGCTAATAGCCTAATTTACATCAACCCCAGCTTAAATAGTTCTGGTTTACTGTACTTAAAACCCCTTCAACTGATGTAACTTAGCACGCTTCTGTTGCCCTCAAGGGAACATCACCATGTTTATCAAGTCCTTATTGTTAGTCTCTACCTGTTTTTCACATAGCATTGCTCTTTACTGCATCTTTGAAATTATTTTTACTGACTTGCTACAAATAACACAAGTGAAAAAGAATGAAGAAAATGTGGAAAACGCTGAAGTCAATATGTTTAAACTTTACAAAAGAATGCTGTAACTTTAAAATCACCCAAATAGTAATTAGTAGATAGAATAGTAAAAAGATACAGCACAATTTTATGACTGACATTATTTGATAGCTTTATGCAAAATGATTGAGTTAATGTGCTCACAGAGTTAAGATTGAAACATAAAAATGTGCAAATACTGAATAAAACTCTCAAAATTCTAAAAACCATTAAGGGGGAAAATCTAATAATGAATATATAGGAAAGTAATTATACCAGAAATAGTGGCAGTGGCTAACAATACCACAGTGTATCTACAGCACGAGCTGAAGGCAACGATCCTTCCCCGCCACCCTGTGCACAGCCTTGGGACAATACATTAACAGTTTGAATAACATTTCAACTATTAGAAAGTGCACACATCATAGAGGACAAATATATATTTGGATCTATAAAGGTGGTACAGTTAGGAGAAAAATGAGGCAATCAAGAGGCACAAAATGTCAGGAGAACAGTGATCTGTTACACAGCCTCTGGGGAACTGGTCTAGGCATTTCAAGTGGAAAACCTAAAGCCTAAGGGTATGAAGGAAAATACCACAGCTCTACGAAAGGCCAAGTGATTATAACATGGATGTTTTAGCATCTCCTCTATCTGAAGTTAGTGCTCATAGGTTTACGTTACATTGATTTGCCAAAATACCATGAAAAAAGAAGGAAAATTATGACTCGGAATTTGTACATTTTGAAGGCAAAGAATGTGCTGCTCTCTCCTCTCCCTCGTGTAGCTCACAAAATTTTACTTAAATTTGTAGCACATTTTCTCTTCATGAGGCAGATGGACACACAGCAGCTGTTACGGAAAGGGTAAGAGCTATGAACCCAAGCTGCCACGTTCATTGTTACATGTAAGAGCAACCAACTACTTTGCAGATCCAACAGCAACCTTTGCACCGCCAGAAGTGGAAATTAAAAAGCCTATCCTAGACTACTTTTGAAACTGCTTCTGTTCCTTAAGCTCACAGATACTGCATACCCATGTGGAGCTATTGAAGAGTCCTGTAGGGGTCTGAGGATTAGTCAGTTTGGCTAATTCTAATCATCATACTCTGACCTGGTTTGAGGCACACCCCATTAACCCTCAACTCATATTTCATAAAAAGAAACAACCATTATTGCATTAATCAGAGACAGAAGCCACTCTAATTATTAATTATAAGCTCTATCACACATCAGTATTTATGGTGACTGCACAGGGGACAGAGTATACAGCTACTAAAGAAAATACCTTGTAATTTTTTTGAGAGATTACTTTGCATTGCATGTCACACTGAATCTGACAGGTTTTATATGTAGGCCACACTAGCAGTCATAGGAGGGACTGAGAGAAGCCTGCTCAGTGGACCACCATCTATTTTACATTTAGTTTTCCATAGCAAATTTGCGCACCCACACAAATACAGGTCACAGTTAAGGAGAGTTGTAGAACTTTTTTTTTTTTTTTTTTTTTACCCAGTCAGGGAATGGGTTATGTCTGCCCATGATTATGCCACCCAAGAACATTAAACCAGGTAGCAACTATGACCTAACCATAGTTACCAGAAGTTACATGCACAAAAAAGCACAGTTGTCTGGTGGAAGTGAACTTGGAAAGACAACTTCAATTTAGCTGACATGAACAGGGGAAAAAGAAGATGGATTTTACAGATCAACCATTTTACAGATGAAAGACACAGAATTTGTATGGCTACAGAGCTAACCTTCCAGTACATGGGGCACACCAGTACTTTACATCCAGACTCATCCTTCAAGTACCCTAAGTTCTATTTCATCATTCCCATCCTTCTGTTTTCTGCAAACATCATCTGAAGAAAGCTTGTTTTCCAGAAACAGATTAAAACCAAGAAACAGACTTTAAACACGAAAGAGACATAATTATTTCCCAGAGGGATGCGTGTGTCATGCTCACATTGGGGTCAGAGGGACCCCAAGATGACTCCACACCAAATGACAGTTTCAGATCGCAACAAGCTGTTTTATTTTAAAGCTTTTTCCTTTTAACCAAGTACCATTTCCACCATCAGCCACCACCTTCTCACCCAGTTTATCGACTCCACTCTGAAAGAAACATTTGCCACTAAACTAACCATTCCAGTTTCCCATTTACAAGCTGAAAAATCCTCTTATCTAGTACATTTGTTGCCATTTCTGTATTTCTCCATCCATGATTTTGCCTTTCCAGTTTCCCCAGAAGAGCAATTGTTACCAGGTGGCAACATGGCTAACCGGCACCCTAAATACAAAGGTATAAAAGAAAATAAATTGCCTTCCACCACCTTCCTAAAAGTTCTCCTACTCTAGAAAATAAAGCAATTGAAGAAACTTCTATCTTGTGGCCAAAACCTCAAAAATCACAGTCTGAGAAGATGAGCCACAGTCTATCTGGATTTGTTACTCTCCCACTTCTCAAATCAGTGCCATTACTTTGCAAACAAGATTTAATGTTATTTGCAAAGAGAGGACAGGAAGAAACAGTTAAATGTTGTTTTCCTGAACCAGTTCACAAGGGCATTAGGCAACCCTGAGTAGGTCAGGCATAAAAATGCTCATACAGTAGGAGAGGGGACAAGAGTCCATCGCCGATCCCACTACAGAAGCTGGTTGACCACACACAGGAGAGACGGTGAAGGCAGAGGTAAAACAGGAAGAGGAATCACCAGCTTGCAACTGTTCCTGTACAATGTTCACAGAAACTTCTCTTGACTCAAATCCTGTTTAACAACACCTTATCCACACTGGGTTTGTCACAGGGGAATGGGGTGGGGTGGCTGCAAAATAGAAAGACACCACTGTGTCACATAATCTAGTTGTGTTTCATTAAGCAGGGCAGGTGTGGTGTTCCAGCTTGTCCATTCTATGACGCACACAAATGAAGGTCCAGGTGACACTGCCACCAGAGACCCTGCGGAACAGAATGCTCACCCTAACTACTCAGTGTGTCCAAGTCCTGGACAGTGTCTGGATCTCACACCAGGCTGTCCCGCTCCAGCTCAGCCTTCCAAGTGTCAGAGGTTATGTGCATGTCCCACATCATGCTCCCTTATCTCCTGCACCTGGGGCTACTGCTTGAATTATTTATCGCTTTCTCATTGAAGCTGTCAGCATGAGCTGTCAGAAGTCTTATCAATTCCACAGTCCATATCTAAGGTCAATTAGCAGTTGCCACCATGGTTTCTGCAACTCTTTGGTTTCCCACCCCAAATGTGTTACAGGAAGTGTGAAGTGAGCAACAGCTACAGAACAAAGTTGTTCTTCAATTGTTTTTTCATTTTCCAGGATTAATCAGGTCAGCTAGAGCTGGGCAGATGTAGCCACGGTCTCCTTTGTCTGGGCAGGTAGCCTTCAACCCATGGCACAGGTTTCATATGGCCTTTTCTTTGGGCAACCTGAGCTTATTCCATTTCTCAACAGAAAACTTCTCAGTTCATCACCTGAGAAAGAGTATCAAGTCCAAGATAAGGTATCTTGAAATGGATCTATAGATCATTCTTACACAAATGTTACTTACTTTGGGTTTAGTTGTTCTTATAACAAAGCAATCCCAAATATATGCCCTACTGATGTAAAGGATCTAATACATTATTTTAATACCTTTGAATCCTTCACAAAGATAATTCACTAACTTAGCTGGAAATAATACATGCTATAAAAAAAGCTTTGTACCAATAGAACAGCATTTGCATTAGAGGGTAGGACTACATTTAATACCATATACAGATAAATTAATCCAGCCTTTTAAGTAAAGAATACATAAGTTCCTTAGCATCTCTGCTTGGACCAGAAACATACAAATCAATAGGGACTAAGCATAGCTTTTGTGATTTTCACAATTTTCGTGTGAACTGAAAAGTATATGATTTTTATATAGCTTATAGCCTATAAGCATTTCCATCTCTCAAGTTCCACTGTAAAACAGGGAAAATAAAACTCTTATTTTAGCAGAGTTATGAATGCAAGCAGTCAGATCGCACTGTGAGAGATCATAATCAAGACTGGATTTCCTGTCCCCTAAATTCTGGGTAGATTCAACTTATCCACCTGATTCTCAGCATCCCAAAATAAGGAGGAAAAGATTCACTGGAGTGGGGGGAGGGCTTAAGTTACACAAACGTGAAATATTTGATTGCGGAACATAGAACCTTTAAGACATGCCCAGGAATCACACTCTACTAGAAATACAGATACCATCCCTCAGCAAGACAACAACAAGAAAACCAAGTTTCCCCAAAGGAAATTGATTTTTTTGGTAGAAAACTTAATCTTTGAGCCTAACGCAACATGACACCTGCTACTTGAAGTTCTTGCAACTCTATATTAAGCTCACAATCAACTAGAGATTTCTTTTTCTTTGCATCTCAAGTTAATGTATCCATTATTTCCTTTAAGAGAAGTGCTCTCAACTAGTATTAAAATATATTCACCTTTAAGGAACTCAAAAAAGCCAATAATGAAATTATTTAACTTGGTTTCAAAATGCAGCTGTTCTCTCTGCTACAGTGAGGCATTTCTAAGGATCATTATAAAGCCCTCCTAATCTTTAGGACATGACAACTGCCATACATGCCAGATCCATCCCCTTACTCTTCTTCGATCTCCAACTTCCTCCTCCTCCTTCAAAGCTTCTCTTTTTAAAGTTATGGGTAACAGTTATGTTGATGATCTTAGAGGTCTTTTCCAACCTTAATGATTCTATGAACAAGTAATGAGATACAATCTTTTTTGGTTTCTGAGTTGGTGATGGAGGGGCTCACACTGAAACTATTTTAACTAACCAGTCTGTAGATTTCCCAGAAAGACAAGCTTGGAAATTCAGCAGCTCCCTCCCTTCTGCTACCACCCATAGCTGTATATAGCCCTCAGCACATACTGACACATTTTACACGTAGCCAGCTCCTAAACTAGCTGGAAATTTTGTAGGATTAATACACATACTCCAGAAAAAATAAATCAGAGTTTCTAAGCACCATCTATTTCTCATTGTAAATAGAAGGTAACAGTATCTGGGTTTTGCCTTCAATGCCAAACCAGTTAGAATTATAGAATAATTTATGTTGGAAAGAATCTCTGGATGCCACTTGGTCCAAACTCCCTTAAAAAGAAAGAAAAACACAACAAAAAAACACCTGTTTTTTCCTCTTTCAACAGTTGTCTCTAGTATTTTGGTACTTTTCACTGTTTTCCTCCCTTAATATCTTAATGAGGCTATTCAGCCTAGAAGTTTTCCTAAAAGACATGAGTTTGACTGTCTATACATGATAACTCCCGTGGTCTTCTCCTGTCGTCTTTGATGTTTCAGCTGTCAGCACCAAAAGGTTCTTCCATTGTTTTTCAGCTCTTCTGAAAGGAGTAACCCCGAAAGAGGGATATGCTAGAAACACCATTCACCAGGACGTATATACAGCAGTGGCAGCATTTAAAGAAAACTTTTAACTGCCCTAATGTCTGCGTTTGACTTGCAGGAAATAGCTGAAAGCTGTAGGCTTGTATTTACAGCTCAGAAAACCTAGGTATGGAAGTAGTGAAATTAATTACAAACATACATAAATAGCACCATTCATAGCATGAACACTACTATAATTTTTTAATATTCCCAAATATTTCATAATATTACAACCAAATTCAGTTCACAATACCTAGCACCTCATAACGCAACTTCCTCCCCGGCAGACTTCTTACAGCTGGAGAGTCTCCCTGTCTGTTACCAAAGCCATGTCTTGAATCTGCCAAAAATCCAACATCCCTCACATGGCTTGGGCATGTTTACTTTCATTTGTATATAGTACCTGTTGCTGCTTCCTTCAACATCTAGAACCTTGATATTGCAAATTAAAAAAAAAAAAAAAAAAGCAAGCATTTACTTTCCTATTCCACTGGGAGGGATTTTTTTTTTAATCTCATTAAACTCAGTTTAAGAAACAAACACAAGCCTGAAGAAAATTCTTGGAGAAATTCCTTTTAGAAGTACAATTGCCCAGAGTAACATTTCCCATGAAAATTATCTACAGAAACTGCTGCCTTTTCCCATGCCAGTGCAGTCAAAAGCTTCAAAACCAGCAAGCATTTAGTTATCAGGGGAAAAAAATTAAAAATAAAGCCTCCCAGTTTTAAATCATCACGTACACCAGAAATCTCTGGGAACTGTTTGAATTGTTCAGTGTTTAAAAAACATAAAATTAGGAAAGATGGGGTAAT
Source organism: Phaethon lepturus (assembly GCF_000687285.1). Classification (NCBI taxonomy): domain Eukaryota; kingdom Metazoa; phylum Chordata; class Aves; order Phaethontiformes; family Phaethontidae; genus Phaethon; species Phaethon lepturus. The sequence continues at coordinate 2,088 of NW_010563901.1, read as the reverse complement.
GGAAAATTATATGTATATAATATGTCTGTATATGGGGCATAAAGGTTAATTAAGCCATTAGGACAGGCTCACTGTATACATACACACACACCCCCTTCATCAGTGAAGCACCGACAGTTCCCTTCCCGTCTCCCACTGCAATACCAGTAACAGTGACAGCAGGTTCTCCAGCGTGGCACAGAAGGGCTGACCTGGAGGACTAATGTTCCTTAAGAAACACAACTCTCCTGAGACAAAGCTGCATGGTACCAGAAGTATTAAGTTCTCAGGAAACTAAAGAAGTACATGCCAAAAAAAACAAATCCCCAGAGAAAACCCATGCCAGTATCTCATGTATTTGGCAAAACAAGAGCAAAAACCTTCACTTCCATCACACTGAGAAATCCGACAGTAGACCGTACCTCAGCAGAAATGGGAAGCACCAAGGGGTAGGCGCAGGTACATACCCCACACGCAGACATGCGACAAAAGACTGAAGGAAAACGAAGCAGTACTGTAGGTGAACCAATGTTTTGTTATTCCTGGGAGGAACCGAAGCAAAATAAAGACTAGAAAAGCAGCAACAGAAACTTGGAGCATCACAGAGATTTATCAATAAGCTGCCAGAATGGGCTAAAGGGCCAGTGATAAGAAAGACTGATAACAATACGGCTCGCAAGCCCTATGGAGGATCTGGGAGCGTAACAGCAAACTAATAGGAAGTGGAAGAAGCGCGCTTGAGGAGCTACAGTACAACAAAAGGTACCTCTTTCAGCCCTCAGGAGCAAGGGAGAATGTTTAGAGGGTCTTCAGTCACAAATCCTGCAATATTTTTTTTTCCCCCCAGGTACACATCCTACCATTTACTCATAAAGAAAAAGTTTAAATATAAGCCTCCTTAGGGTATTTTAAATTATAAATGTTGCACATTGTATCTGTTAGTTTATCTAAAATGGAAAGAAAAAAGAAAGTAGCCCTCTTGTGTAGTTTTTAAACAAAATTAAAAGAAAACTCTATTTATTATATATACATAAATACAAATGTTGTATTAAACATATAAGATATTGTGATCCATACCAACCACATCTGCTTAACCTCTAAGGGTCAAGGTCCTGTCAATTATACCAAGATAAAAAAAGTCTAATTATAGTATCTACAGCTGTATGGACAGAGGATGGTTATTAGAAAAGAACTATTATAAACCAAACACAATTATATTATACAGAAGCCATTAGATATTTGATGAGATTTTAATCTTTGAGCTGGTACCATTCGGCAAGTAAATCATCTGGAGAACAGAAAATCTGTTAGAAGTGCAATTAAATGTACTAGTTCCATTAAAATTGAGCTGATATAGTTAATTGTAGTCCTGAAATAGCTAATTCCTCACACCTTCACTAAGCAATTTTTTTTTTTTGTCATCTACTGAGTAAGAATCTATTTCAGGAATGTTTTTCACTTAAACTCTCTAATAAGATTTGGGAATACTTTTGTTCCGTTACGTTACCCCATACAAGTTGCACTGCAGTTTGCGGTTCGACCTTGGATTCCGAATTCACTCTGAGAAGTACAGCAAGGTCTTTTGTTTCAGTTACTGTTAGTCCATAGCATCTGCATTGCTGAAGCTTTGGGGAAGAATACCAACGATGTAGCCTTTGCAGCACACTGAAGCCGTTATAAAATAACATGAAACGACGGACCGACGGCAAAACCCACGTCAGATGGTCGTTTTGAGCATCGGCACTTCTGGGAAGCAGACAATTTCGCAACAACTGCTTTAATGAATCCATACGTAATTCGAAGTACTTGCAAGGGCTTTGCAGCATTGCTAGCAAATTGGGAACAGAGGCCACTCCTGCCTTTTTCTGAGGGAGACGGAGAACGCCAGCAAAAAGGGACTCTAAGCGCGCGTCAACTTGGCAATACCCGACCCGCAATTCACTCGCGCAGGCCAGGCCGTTTACTGGGGCACGGCAGATCGCTCCCCATGGAAGGCGGGAGATGCCACTTCGGGCAGCGACAGTGAAGCCGCCGGGCTGGGGCTGACACCGGCGCAGCTCGCGGTGCGGGGGCAGTTACGTAACCCCGGCCCCCCCGCGGCCCAGGCGT
>NW_010563900.1:0-2622 GCF_000687285.1 Phaethon lepturus | reverse complement strand
GCTCCAGCACCCCGCGCCTCGGCCGCAGCACCGCGCTGGCGCCGAGCCCCCGCAGAGGCCAAGCTGCCTCCGAGCACTTGCTCCCACGACAGAACTCCACGGTGCAAGGAAAGAGATCATTAAACACGGCTTTATTGGGTTTCATTGTACAATTCTTTTTTCACGCCTACCTCCTTTGTCTCTCCGTCTTCCCCTTGGTGTCTCCATCCTATGTTTCATCATAGATGCAGGGCAACTTTAAGAGTTTGTGGGCTGTATTACACAGACCGCTTCCAGCCTCAATTTCCAGAGGTTTTTTGCTGGCTTTTTTTGTTGTTGTTTGGGGTTTTTTTTTTACTTTACACAATGAGCAATCTGTGATTTTTGTCTGGTTGGAGCTGAGTAGCTTGCAGATCATTTCCTTGCACCCTTGCCACCCTGCTCTGGAGGTAGCTGCTGCCTTTTGCTACAAAGTCATTTCTCAAACAGTTTAATTTATCTCAAGGTAAACGCAAAAAAGAGTCACATCATAACTGATAATCCCCTAAAACCTTTGTGGGCACCAAAAAAGTACCATTTTGTGACCGATTAACTGCGCCCTTTTTTTCACGATGCCCTTTCTAGTACCAGTACAGTCAACCAAGAGGAAACAAACCCATCACAGTACAACTGTTGCTTTATTTGAATGTGTAAGAAATCAGAAAACCCATGACTGCGTAGCCTCTGTGGTTAGCATCGTATTTCCGCTGGCCAGACCGCACTAGCAGTGTCACCAGCTGAAATGGGGTGCCGGACCAGGAGGACTCAAATCCTCCACTGCTTCATTTTGACCCGCGCGCTGAGAAGTAATATTTGATTTCTTGTAGGTAACAATGAAATTTAGCGTTATGTACAAGAAAAAGAGGTAGCTTGGGCCTACTTACTTAATTTATACAATTTAAAGTTCTAATATAGTTCATTTTATTTAAAACTTTACTATTTTATGAAGTAGCCGAGTAAAGATAATAATCACTTTTTGAGTGGTATGCACCAACTTTTTTAAACTTTTTATTACTTGTGGGACTTTAGGAACGTTCCTCCTTCGTTTGCTTCTGTAGAGACCGTTTGCATACTCTGACTCCAGACTGGGTGCTTTCTCTTCCTTTTCCTGTAAAACTTAGGGCAGTACATTGTATAATGACAAGTGACCAAAAAAAATCAATTTGTAATCTGATTTGAGGGTTTTGATTTCCTCTGATGAGTTTAAATTTCATTAAAAGCAACCTTATTCGAACATAAAAGAACTCCTTGAAGGGTAAAACAGGGAATTGTCTCAAAGAGTATAAAGAATCTCAACTCTTTTGTGCTATTTATTCACGGCATTAATTGTGAGGTGCAACAGGCGGTGTCGGTTGGCAGATGCACCGTTATCGGCCCCGCGATCTGCACGAGGAGGGGAAAAAAAGCACAAGGGCTCACATTCAAAAATCGTTCTTTGGCGTATTGACACTTTAGTTATCAACAGCCCTTATTATCTGCTTAGCGGCGGATCGCAGCTTGCTGGTGACATAATAAGCTACAAATCACTGATGGGGCCTTTCTGCATTCTCCTAATTGTGTGTATTCTCGAGAAAAAAATTATCATTGGGCCTCTTGTCTTGATGAGAAATTGACATTTTCTGGCGGAGCCTGGCGAGCGCTATGTGGGGAGATAAGACTTATAGTTGTTTTAAAGGAGTGCAGCCATTCTTTCAGAGGCCTCTTTATTGCTCTAGTTGACCCACTTGATGAGTATGGATTTCATGAGGTCTTTTTCAGCATTTGAACTATAAAAGGTTCAGAATGACACCACCCCTTATAGACAAAAGATAACCTTGCCCTTTGAATATATTGATTCTTTATTAACTAGGCTGTTTAATGCAATGAAATGAGGCATTAGATTGAAGCCTATTTCAAGTGCTTTGAATAATCTTTAAAAGCTTGAAAGACTTCAAAAAGCTGCTCTGCAATAATTGGCATATACTTTTAGAGACTCTATTCCTTCATTGCGATGAAGGAATTTTTATCATCTTCCTACGTCTAAACTTGCTATAGGCTGACGCAATATATTTTCTCACCAGGGCTATTACCGAGTTACAGATAGGGATGCGTCGTAGGTGGTGGATTGCTCTAGGACTTGTCATTCCTAGCACAAAATGTATTTTCTTTTGTATTTTCTTTGCATTGAAAGTTAGACGAACCATTTAGATGCTCATTATTCAAACCTTTGAAATAAACCTGAAAGGAAAAGCGCCCGTAGGCATCATGCAGGCTTTCATCCCTATAAACCATCTTCTTTTTTAGCGGGATGCATCTGATTATGCCGCCGTTTAAACACGATACACAGATGCACACTCAAAGCAGAACGATTGCCAATGCACAATAATAATAATAATAATCCAAAGTGCGCTGTATTTTTAACACCTGTTTTCACCAAACATAAAAACCGTGGCAATAGCGGAGAAGAAAGGAGACGTAGTTAAACATCCTGGTTTTCCTCCTCGGTAAATTGCGACTACGGGAAGCTGCGCCGTCTCATCACGCTCCGTCACTTAACTGCGAAAACCCGGGGCGGCGACGGAGGGGCCGAGGCACGCGGCGTGCGGCGCGGCAGTGTACGCACGT
>NW_010563899.1:0-9400 GCF_000687285.1 Phaethon lepturus | reverse complement strand
GTGATGGTTTTAAACTAAAAGAGGACAGATTCAGGCTAGATCTAAGGAAGAAATCGTTGACAGTGAGGGTGGTGAAGCCCTGGCCCAGGTTACCCAGGGAGGTGGTGGATGCCCCATCCCTGGAAACAGCCCAGGTCAGGTTGGACGGGGCTCTGAGCAACCTGCTCTAGTTGAAGATGTCCCTGCTCATGGCAGGGGGTTGGACTAGATGGCCTTGAAAGGTCTCTTTCAACCAAAAGATTCTATGATTCTATGATTGCTTCTTCTCAGTATTTCTTTTGACAGTGCCAGTGAGTTCAACCACAGGTAACTCCTGCCAATGTTTTTTCATGACAGCCACAGGCTACCTGGCCTATAAATTCTCACATTAAGTATGTTCCTTCTGTCTCCTGTGATAGTTTGTCAGAGGCAGATCTGTGCTGTAAAAATTGAGCTACCACCAGTCATTTTAAGCCAACTTCACAGCGAAGTCCACACTGCATCATGGAGTAATTGGGATGGAGATTCCTCCAACTCCAATAAAAGAAAGCTGCTCAAACAAGAACCTCAATGAAGTGAAAATAGATGGGTCAGTAAAGCCAATCCTTGCAACTACAGTCAGCTGTACCATAGAAACTCATCTGGTAGGATGTTCCAAATCTCTACAGCACCAATTTGCACAGCACTGGTCCAGCTGCTCTAACAGAATTAAGACCTGTAACAAAAGATTAATTTTTTTTCCTCTAAAAAAAAGCCTCATTAAAAAAATAACCTTATAAAGGCCAGAAGATATCAAAATCCCATGGTGCAGGGGAAATCATGCAAAATGCTATCAAAGTAGGGGATATTTTAAACACAGCTCCCAGGTTACAGACCCAGATCTAGCTCTGCTCTGTGAGAAGCAACAGCGGTCCTGCAGGAAAGTAGTCAGCCAGGGCTCACCTGGGTCTAAACCCACCTCTTCCAACAACCCAACCTTGGTCACAGCTGGAGCTCCAGAAGTAGATGATCTATTTGCCTTCCTCCCACTCTGTAAGTCTAACTTTCAACATCAATGTGTCTTTTCTTGTAGAGCTCATCGTACTGAGTGAAAGCACCTTCCAGCTGTGCAGTATCTGCAAGCGACGTACTGACTCCCTGGTCTGTGCACCTTTCCCAGCAGAGAGCAGCACAGCAAGAGGGGCCCATGGTCCAAGTCAAACCTGTCTCATGTGGCATCACCACTCCCCCGGTTAGAGGGCTGCTGCTGGGATTCTGTATTTATTCTAACAATTGTATTTTTTAAGCCGGGAGTCAAATGCTCATGGAATATAAAACAACGTCAGCATCACTGCACTGATCTATACTGAGTGAAGATATGTCTTTGACTCTTGAGATATAGTCTTCAATATCTATTCACCCACCAAAAGCAAAAATCTGTTGCCAGAATGCTTTCCCGCCATATGCAACACAAGGACTCGTTAATAATCTTGACAGAAATACTTCTTTTAATCAACTTTAACAGATTGATATATTATAAAGATATCAGATAAAATACTACTTTTATTATGGTATTTAGTTTTCAGAATTTCCAAAATAATTATTAGAAGGTCTACAATTTTACCATAAAACACAAAATTATTCCTTAGGGATGCCTGTTAATGTCTGAAGGCTTTTATAACTGTTGAGAAGTGAAATGTACTCTGCAAAGAAGACATAACTTTTGAAATAACAGATCATGATGACTTCTATAGTAAGTCTAGCTTACACAGATTGACATAATGCGTGAAATCTAGATTTCTCTTAAATAAAACTTAAGAAATCATGATAAATAGATGTTAGAGTTTCCCTTTCCACCTTTCCCTCATTGCGGGCTTTTAATCAACTTGCTGATATTTTCCAGTCTGAACCACCCAGGAAAATCTCATTCACTCTGGTTTTGAAGCATCATTGCCGAGACATTACATGGATGCCTGGGAAGAAGGTTCTCACCATCTCTGACAATATTTTAAAGACAAAAATGCTTTCTTACTGACAAAGTAGGAATCATACTGCAGTTACCTCCTCTCAGTCCTGGCGAGCCATGCAGTCATCTTGATCTAGCATGATTACCCCTAACATTACACAGCCTGCTTTCAAACCTGTGCTGCAGTTAAAAACTCCCAAACCTCCGATGGGCTGTCACGCAAAATGTAGTGCAGAGGTGCAAAACATAGCAGAGCTAGAGCAGACAGAAACAAACCTTGTCACTGGATGCTCAGCTGAGGTTTTAAAACTGCAATCGTACTCTTTCTTATTAATGAATGAACACTTAATTGGGGTGTCTCACTGAGAATAGTGAGGGATACATATATATATGCAGATGTAAAGCAGCTACAAGAAAAATAGCTGCAGCTCACCTCTGCTAACATGCTGGGCAAATTTCCTCACTGTTCAAATGAAGTAATTTTTTATTTGTTTATGATAAAAGTCTATTAAGTGGCATAAACTGTTAACAAAATCTTGTAAAAAAGAAAAAAGGGTGTTGTATTTTGCTTCATTCTTCATCTATTTCACAGCAGTGATTAACTAAGCATAATGCACAAGAAAAATACAAGGCAATACCTGGCCTTCTTCTTCAAAAGCCAACACGGTTGTACAAAATAAGAATTCCTAAAAACCACATCAGTCTGTAATCTGAGTAGAAAGCTGCTCATATAATAAACATTACACGGGACAGTAAAGACTGTTCATTTTACCAATGACCAGATCGAAGTGCCACATCCAAAAATATAACAACCAAAGAAGCAACAGAAAACAATGAAGATAGTCACACATTCACTGAATTAAATAAAATGTTTGAACAGTGAAATACAGGATTGTCAGCATTGGTCCAAGTTTGGGTGAAAGACGAATTGGTTGGACAAAGATATCCAAAGAGGAAACTGCAGTTATCTAGTTGTCTTCTCCAACCAGAAATGGAGGACCCAAGCTGATGAAAACCTGGAAGAAGATACCCTGAAAAATTCCAAAATAATAAATTTCATGTACCTCTGTCTTGGCATCTTTTATTCTTTGTTATTGGGAGGCTTCTTTACAGCTATTTTGCTTGTCAGCTGCCATTTCCTGGAAGAAAATGGAAATAAGACTGCTGGGTGTAACAAGGTGGCAAATGAGAGGGTTGAAATTTAGTCTGGGAATGGTAGGGTTGCGCAGTTTCACCTGACAGCATGGGAGAGAAAAAATGTATCCACCAAGCACTGCACATCTGCAGTGCTGTGCAGTGCAGATCATGCTAAGCATGATCTCAGCAATCTTTGCTGCACATGTCCTTTTTTCCCCTCTAATCTAGGGCATAAATTTAAAAGCACCTCCTACATACTTGTTCCACTTTGCTCTCCCATGCTACTCATCTAGACATGACTGTTCACTTCTTTCTCAATCCTCTCCATGCACAGACGTAGAGTTCAGTACCTGAGAACCAGTAAGGTTTATGGGTAGAGATAAAAAATAGATTTAATCATGTCCATTCTCTAGAAACACACATTGACATACTCTATTAACTGTTCCTCTTCAGACATTTTTCATTTAGGACCAGGTCCTGATTCTAAGGTATTTAATTACCGTCACTTTCTTATAAGATCCTATTAAATCTCTTGACTTATGCAATGCACCGTAAATAAGACCTTTTTTCCGCTTTGCCTGGTTACTTTACGATTGCACAGGTTTGTTGAAGACATCTGCATAAATTTTTATGGGACTTAATAGTCCACTTCACGTCTTCCTTGTGTACTGTTTTCCTCATGAATCAGAACTGGCAATCACTGTCCTAAGTACCACACAATGTAATTACCCAGAATATTAGTCTCTGGGTATATTACTCTCTTTTTTTTTTGCACAGTTCTCTAACATTGTAAGTGTTCATACATGAGTTATATTGGGATTATTTGCAAAATAGGATTAAGACAGGAGGCAAGATTTATTTGGAAAATTACTCATCAGTCTACCAAGGAAGAAGGTCAGGAACTTCATTAAAACAGATTAATGTAGAACAACTGTTATCTAGTAAGACTAGAAGCCTAGAGGACCTTCTTGCTCGTTGCAGAAATACCCTGCTAACATGCATTATTTGTGAGAGCAACAAAAGCTACTTTAGAAACACTGCAGTCGCAGCCTGGAACATGACAGGAGATATATTCTCTTTAGCCACTCCAGCCATTGATAAATTAGTTCTTGCCTGAAATCGGCATTCTGTCAGTAAGCTGCAAGGGACTGCAGCAAGGGCTACAATTAGTGCTCCCCACGGAGCGACGGCAATGACAGTGTGCCTGCCTGCGAAGCTGCTGAGAATTCCTAGGCTGGTTTATTATGCAGCCTTTACGGCTTATCCACTCCACTGCAGGCTCCAGGGAACGGCTTGGATGATAATTCTGTAACTTGAGTACTTAACCTGCTTGCTTAGTGTGCAAAGCCAAGTCTTCATAAAGGAGTGACTCATGGGGAGTCCCACTTAGAGACAGGTTGAGAAGTGTACTTTGAGCGGTATGGACAGAATTAGGCATAAAGCTTATAAAAATGTAGGCATAACTTAAACAGCACTGCTACATTTATGTGGTGCGACAGTCCAACAAGTGACACATTCTAATGGGTGGTTGCAGCTTCCAGAATAATACCTGTCTCGCTCTTTTGTCCTTGGTGAGTGATACAGACCACAGACCGAAATGTGTTTCACAGATTTATTACCATAAGTCTTTCCTCCTTGAACATCACGCTACCTGTCTCTGCTTTTTCTACCCATGCAAATGGTGTTTTATTTTGAAGTCCTAAATGTCACTAGGACAAAGTAAAGGCAGTCAAAGAAAAGTCATAATCCACATAGAACTGTAATGTTATTAGATTTGTAATTGGTAAAAAAAAAAAAAAAAACAAACACAAAAAGCAGGTATTGACTGAGATTTAGAATGTGCAATTGAAACATGACCTACCTGAAGGGAGTAGAAATTCAGGTCTTTACCCAAGCGTTTGAGATTACTGGGGAAAGATTTAAGGTCACATTGTGCCACAGCAAAGGAGGATTCATAAAAGACCAAGAGTTTGGAAGACATCTAAGAAATATCTAATTACCGTCATTGGGTGAATATGCTAAAATTTGAGAGGAGGTCATTTTTCCTGACTACTTTTTAGCAGGGTCAGAATGATTAAATAGTTCTTCCCTTTCACAGCTCCAGCTAGTGTCTCTTTTTGACCAGCCTCTCCTATGCACAGATCTCTGCACCTCTCACTCATCACATATAGCACAATTTGTGCCAAAGCATACACACAAGAAACACAGATGTAACTTCCAACGCATATGGTCTGTAGGAAGTCCACTGAGGTCCACACCTGTTCTAAAAACAGGTCCTTCCTGTTTTTAGAGGTAATACTTCAAAATAGCATGCTAGCACTATACTAAATATTGCTTGGATTGCTATACTAAAATATTGCTTGGATTCCCCTGCCTTAAAAATAGAACTGTTGCATTTTATTATGAAGTCTTTAATTAAATTTAAGCCCAGAGAAATAGGGGAACTGAAATAGAAACACTGTTAATGGCTGAGCTGAACATTCACACATTTGTTGCATCCCAAGGCAGCACAGAAGAAGCACAAGTCAATTAAACTCCTCCTCCACTTCCACTTTCCCAGTGTAACCCAAAGGTCATCTTTTCACATTTTTTGAAGAATTTTCATATGCCCGGAACACATTCAAAATGAGCACTGACCTCTCTCTGAAGCCCACAGGCTTTGTGAGTGGCACGTTGTAGGTTCAAACCCTTCATATCTGTACATGTAACATTTATAGCCCTTTTTAAGGCGATTTTGTCACTCAGAAAAAATACTGGTGCTGTCCTATTCATATATAATAACTTCCTTTCACATGAGCCACCAAAATAGACCACCTCAGAGCATGCACATATCCAGAACACCTCCGTGAGGAACCACCTCCCAAAACCGTGTCCCACCGTGCCATGTAAATGACATCTTACTCCATCTTGGCTGATGTTGAGGCCTTGACTGTCCTTTCCACACAATGAGTGACAGCCCAAAGAGTCAGGGCATAGAGGAGACAGAGCCAGACTCAGACTTGCACAGCAGAAGGATGAGGGAAACAGCACAAATCACAACCTGGGGAACTAGAGTTAGGTATAAGGATTATTCCTTTTTCATCATGAAGGTAGTCAAAAACCGGAACATAGACCTGATGAGGTTGAAATATATTTTGGGGGTACGCAAAAGTTGACTGGAGAAGTTCCTGAGCAACCTGATCTAATCTAGAGAACCCCTGAGATCCCTTCCAGTCTCAGCTGTTCTGTTATTCTATAAAAACCATCACCACTGGAAACATGAGTTAGGTACGTGTGGAAGAAAATAAACTGGTCATATTTCTCAGTGGGTGTGGGTGCCTTGGGACTCGACTTCTGGGAAACGCAGCCCATGGGTTAGCTGTGAGCATATTTAACATAGGAAACTGCATCTAAATGAGCACGTAGCAGCAACTTCTGCCTTGCAGAGGAAGCTGGAGATCCCAATGGGAGTATTTACACTCTGCAAACACTGCCATTAGGATGAAGCTCACCAAGATGAAGTCCCACTCCCTCTTCCTGCCCCCTCATCTATCCAACTTTCTCAAATCCTTTTATGAAATGAGAAAAGGTAAAACCTTGCCAATACGCTTGTGGTCCTCAGTAGGGTGTTGTTCTGAAGGGAAGAAAAATATTGAATATTCATAACAGACTTGATTTCTGCAGTTTATCAGATGTTATTTTAATCACTAAGGAGAAAGTGGTTTCCCTAACAACAGGGAAAGCTGTTTCTTTTACCTTGTCCATATGATGGTTGCAGAGATCTGTCTGTCTTGTTCTGACTAAGGACCATGATTTTTTCCACTAGATACTTTCCTCTCTGTTTGACATTATTAGGATATATTGAGCACATTAGTAGGATACAACTGAGCAACCTGATCTAGTTAAAGATGTCCCTGCTCATTGCGGGGTTTTGGACTAGATGACCTTTAAAGGTCCCTTCCAACCCCAACTATTCTATGATACTATGATTATTTGAATGTACTGTTTAATATGGTAGTGCACAGAAGTGCAAAAATTGGAGCAGGACTGTGTGTGCTAGGCAGTAAAAAGACATACACAGAACAAAGAGATATTCCCAGCCACAAAGGAATTAAAACCTGGGCAGTAAGAGCACAATATAGGTAAATGAAACATGCAAAAGAATTAAGATAATTTTGGTCAACATCATAAGCCAAGGTCTCATCTAATAATTTGCCTCATGGTCATGCAGCTTTGAGGATATTATGGCAAAGGCAAGGTCTAGGGAGCATATGTCTTTGTCCAAACCCTGTCTTTGCCTACTGGGTTTCCCAGCTCCTCACATCATCTAGATGAATCTATTCAGTGCCCAATATCCAAAAAACTTCTGCTGCTTCTTTCACTTCGTATCGAGTTCATAGCCCTAAAGTCCACATCCAAAGCTCAGGTTTTTCTCTCACTTTAAAACCCCATGCTGCTGAAATTTGGGGGTTGTCTACGTGATGTGTCATGCAAGGTATTCCAGTAGATGCAGGGAGGACCCTGTCCATTGCTGTGATGGGACTGGGGAATCCTCAACATTACTGGTCGCCTCTACATTATTGGTCACCCACCATCAAGAACAACAAATTTTTGCCACTGCAGAGGTGATCAACTACTTGCAAAGTCTGTTGGGTGGTAGGATGTAGGATGGTAGGATACTCTAAACATGCTTGAAAGTCTTCCCTGGAACCAGACCACTCATGGAGAATCAATCTATGCTGAGGTCGTTTGGATGTTGGGTCTCACAAAATGAAAGGAAAATGCATTTTTTAATAAATATATTCAGAAGGTATGGGGGGGACATGGCACCAAAACAACAACCAAATCCAAAACAGAAAGGAAAAATGCTGAGACAAGAACTAATGGTGTTTGAACAGGCCAGAAGAAGTTCTGGGCTAGAAACGAGAAAATGCTTTAGCTGACTTCCTGTGGGAGTATTAGTGTGTGTAGGAAGTTAAAGTGCTTGTACTTAGAAGATGAAGTTTGATAAGTTTTCTGAATGAAACTATAAAACAATGTTGTCCAAATAATAATGGGGTGGGGTGAAGGGCGGCACTAGATTTCTATGCTAGTTGAGGTCCTCTGTGTTCCATGTGTATCTGTTGGGTATGATGTTTGACTTAGTGCATCATCCTCCCTTGCACAGAGTGCTTTCCTCTATGCCAGTGCAGCACACTTAATACATTATGAAAAACAGTAATAATTTCTGAGATTTCTATTTCATTTTACAGTTATTTATTGGCTTTTCCCATAAGAGACTGGCTTGCTGGAGCTGGGAGATAAGCTTATTAGAAAACATAGCACAATACTTCGAACACATGATTTATGTGTTTTCAGGCCACTACTGGGTAATCAGCTTATTCTGGATTCCATCCAGGCAACTTTGCTTGTACTTTAATCAGACCAGCTGTGATCCACCTGGACCATAGGTTTCTAAAAACTCGTCTCAGCACACTGGGCCAGATTCTCAGAGGTTTAAATTAACTTCCTACCACTGGAGACAATGGCGTATTGCTGATTTACACCAGCTAAGCAATCTGTCTGTAGTCCACAAGTACAGCAGAGCTAGCACCATTAATAAAAGGCAGGCAGGTAATAATTTATTTTAATGAACGGTGTTGATGCATGGTGTAATTGTTTGAATTCATAGAAAACAATATTTAGAACTTAATGTGGAAATTATGTATAAGATATTGTTAATAAAATCACTTCTAATTAATTTAGCCCCTGAATCAGCAAAGCACTTAAACATGGACTTTCTGCAATGGAATGCATGTACATGCTGAAGTACTTCGCTGAATCCTGATTTTCAAGTTATAATTGCTTAGATAGCTGCAAAGAAACTAACCTCCTTAGACTTCTGACTGAAGGATTCCTGCAAGGACATCTGTTCATCATCTTATTATAATTTCTGGGAATAAAAAGGAGATGTAGACAGGAGTTAGTGATAGCCAGGGCAAGTTCATTGTTTCACTTTCTTGCCACACTCCTTGCTCTCCATGGACAGGAACTTAGATGTCCTTTTTGTGGTGTTCAACTAAGTCCAGCTCAGATCCCATAGCAGGTGATGATAAGGAGACGATGGTAAGGTCCCCTATTGCTGCTGTGGAGACAGCAGGGTCCCTTCAACTTATGGTGAGGGTTCTGATATATGCCTGCATTTCTGGAGCATGAAGGCAAAAAATACAGTCAAGCAGTATTTGTTAAATAGTTGCAGAGAAAGTAGCTGGGTTTAAAACTCTGAAATGGGAGACCTTCTTCTCCAGATCAAAGACAAGCACTAATGGAGGATGTTCCTCACTGAGATCAACCCACAGAATCACAGAATCACTAGGTTGG
>NW_010563898.1:6848-9741 GCF_000687285.1 Phaethon lepturus | reverse complement strand
TCTCACATATTCTCACTCATCTCTCCAGCTGCAGTTGCACAGTTTTCTTTTTTCCCTTCTTAAATCTGTTATCCCAGAGGCGCTACCACCATCGCTGATGGGCTTGGCCTTGGCCAGCAGCGGGTCCCTCCTGGAGCCGGCTGGCACTGGCTCTATCAGACATAGGGGAAGCTTCTAGCAGCTTCTCACAGAAGCCCCCCCTGTAGCCGCCCCCCCCAAATGTAAACCTGGCCATGCAAACAGTACACAGCCAGATTTGACTGCTCTGGTGAGCTCCCCTGTCCCGGCAGCTGTGCACCAGTGCAAGAGACAAAGCTCTGTGATATTTAATTGTAGCTTGTGCTGCTGGACAGCTTGTCCTGAGCAAAGCAGTGAACTATGAGACATGATCTTCAAAATGACTGACTTTTTTCCTTTCTCTCCCTCGTTCTGGCCCATAAAACCATTCATCTGAGGAACTGCTTACAAGCAGGAGCACGGTGTTCACAAATCCCACCTCACAGTGGTTTCTCATGATACCCTTTTTATAGTCTACCACTTTCATTCTGTCTCATGTCTTCAGCTGTGAGGCAGTAATTTAACCCCCCATCTGGCGCTATTAATTTGCACTGATAACTTCATGTCTCTCCTAAAATAAGCTTCTATTTCTAACACACTTGAAAAGAGCACCTTTTTTAGGCTTTCTAGCTAAAAGAAAAAAGTCTGGGCTCTACCACGTGATATCACGAACACTGGTTTGCTTTTACTTTCGTTCTAAGTGCTGCAGAGCGAGTGCGTGTCTCAAAAACCACAGTGAGTAGAGAGCAGTCATTAGCATTTTGCTCAGCTATTTGTCTCTGAAACACTAACTACAGGGGAACGGTCCCAGCAGTTCTCACAAATATTGCCATCCTGTTGTCTTGGTGTCTGTATATGCATCTCTAAGGCTTCAGTGTGGCTAAACTCTGGCTGGTTCTTAATTTTCCCCTTTTCTAGCAGGGCATTAAACACGTTGCAACCCTTAAGAGCAGCATAGCTTAATACATGAAGAGTATGTAACGCCTGCGTAAAACAGTGTTGCGATGTCTCTGTGCTACCCTTAGATGTCATGGCAAGTTGTAGGCCTGCAGGTGAATGCCATCCCTCTGCTTCCCTCCCCAGGGCCTGCTCTCCCTCTGGCTGGCAGCAGGACAGATGAGGAAGAGGAGGATGTCCTGCAGCCAGGTCTTTCCCCTCCCCATCCTTGCCCACAGCTGGCAGTGCAGAGAGCTTGACTCAAGAATCAGTCAGACTTGGGGTTATTAAGCAGCTAAGGTCGCTTTGCTTTCTCGTTGGCCTGGCTTTCTTGCTAAGAGATCTGGTGCCGGAAAGATTGGCTCTTGAAGAAAGTAGCCAGCAGAAAAGTTTAAGGTAAAGGTAAACCTGGGGTGTGAGCTTGGGGCCTGCTGGTCAGAGCTTCTCCTTCTCAGTCTGCAGCAGCACTTTGCAAAGCTGTCCTTTAGGCTCCGTGCCCACCAACCGCTATAGGTTTTCTTCTCTTAGTGAAAGAAATAAAAGTTAAACTAATCCAAACTCTTCATGAGATTAGGCATAAGGGTGCACCTCTGCACACCCTTTGCATTTTAAAATGCAAATATTGAACAGAAGCTCTGTCTTCTAAAGGGGTGCAGGCGGGATACCAGCAGTGAGAATGTTTTATAACCTAACACTTCAGGGCACTTTTAAGTTGCTACTACCAAAAACATGAGTATTGAAGTTTACTTTTTAGGTTTAGTTAATTGTCATTGACATGCTGGGAGGGAACGACCATCAGGAAAGAGAATTACTCAAGAAGTCCATCCTGTCCTTTCTCTTATTGTAGTCTGCATGGCTTTTGTACTTCTGACCCCCCTCCCCCCCACCCCTTCCCCTAGTTATATTCTTCTCTTTCTTGTTCTCATGTTGCCTCCTTCAGCCTTATTGGTACAGTGAATCATTGTTCGGTTTAGATACAAGTGACTCTTCTAAGCCCAGGATTTGGCCTACTGTGTTGACAATACTGGAAAGCTTGGTTAAGTTTTGAAGAGTCTCTGATTTTATATGGGAAGTAGATCGTTTTGAGAAATAGATTCTAGCTGCAGGCATGAATGGAAGAGCTCTTTGTCTGGAGAACAGCTGAGTGTACAACACATTTCTTGGAAATGTCACCACAAAACCTGGCTAGACCACAAAAAGAAGTGAAAGAAACTGAAATCTGTAAATGGCTCTGGAGTCCCACATTCTGTGCTTGAAGGTCTAATCTCCAGCATCACCAAGTATGTCCTGGCCATTGGATCAGTGTCTTACCTCTTCACCTGCCAGGCTGGGGAATCTTTTAAAAGCTTTGTGTGTCATCTCCAAAGTGCAAGAAAAGGCTTTCTGGGGGCAAGGAAGGAACAGATATATAATGAGATCCTGACTGGGAAAGAATGGAGCTCTCAAGGATATGAATGTCAAAGAGGAAAGCAAGTGTTACTCCATGAAGTAATAGGAGTAAAACCATGGAAAAATCACAGTAGGACAGCAGCAGAGCTGTTCGTCAATTTAAGCAGCAGTTTAATCACTTTGCAGATAAAAGATTGCATCCACAACAAAAAATTGATTGGATTTCACTGTTCAGTTAAAAACCATACATTGCCACAGTCTCCACCATGGGCAATTTTTGAAATCAAGACTGGATAATTGTACTGCTGGAGAGCAGTTAATAAGGAGAAGCCCTGTAGCTTGTGGGATGATCTGTTTTATAAGGGGTCCAGCTCGCTGATGGGTAACCTCTTATAGCCTCTTATACTCAATGAACCAGACAAAGGAGAAGGAAGCCCTGGGGTCCTTATAGCTGAGGGTGCTTATGTAGCCAGGAGCTAAGAGTTAGCTCTTCATCTCCACCTGCACTGTG
>NW_010563898.1:0-6817 GCF_000687285.1 Phaethon lepturus | reverse complement strand
TCCCCGTTTGTCCCTTTGTTTTTCTGGGTAACCCTGTAGCATGTAACACCTTCTCTGTCCATACGAGCACACCAAGACCCCTGTCCTGAATGGAGCTGTTAGGTACCACACTGCTTGGGGTACTACAGTAGATAGCACCATTTTTGTGATGTCTGCAGCTCTCTTGCATTCTTATTTGTCAACCTGTTAGTAATGCACACCAGTTCTTGTTTACCAGGCTTAGAAAATTATCTTCAGAGCCTAAAAGTTGTTCCAGGAGCAGCTATATTGTACCTTTTAGAACAGTTAATTAAGAAAAAAAGAACTAGACAATGCAATGACTTAAAAATGCCTTGCTAATATTGAAAATTTGAGGCCTGCAGATGGCTCTACTGTTGCATTACAAAAGCGATCTAGAGCATTTTCAATTATACTTAGTGCATTCCTGGCGCCTCGAGGGTTTTTTCCACTGTCTCTTTCTTGACGTGCTCATCTCTAAAATGAACTAAACTGACAGGACTCCACCACAGCAGAGAGCTATCCAGGCCTTTTTTTTCTCCTCTCTTTTCTTTTTTTAAATAAGAAAAGCCTCTCAGGAAAATCAGACTTGAAGAGACTTGCTGCCTTATCAAGTCTAGTCTCTTGTGACCACCAACAGCTACGTCATGTAATCCCCTTCATGAATTCATCAAGCGCCATCTTAAAACCCTTTGCTGCTGTTGGCCTTCCTGTCTCTTGCTCCTCTTGTTGGTATAATAAAAGACTTATATTTTCAGGAATTGCAAAAACAGGTACCATATCCCAAGAACATGTTTTTAATGGCAAAAAAAACCGTAGGAAATCCTTCAAAAGGCTAGGCAACCAATACATGTCTCCATACAGCTGAGCAAATAAAACAAATGCTTCTCTGGGGAGAAGGGCTGTTAGAAGTCAGTGGTGAATTCCAATTTAATTGGGTTCGCATACCTTAGTTTGTTTCTTGAGGGCTTTTCACATCCTTGAGTGTCACTTCGGTGAATAGTCTCCGGAAAAGCAAATGTTTGGCTGAAATACTCAAATATCCACAAAACGTATCCAAGCTGTATATTCAGCTGTCATGTTATCGGTTTGGAACCAGCGCTGTTGAAGAGAGGACTCAGTCCTGCTCTCCCCCTGCAGCTTAATGCAGCTCTAGCAAAACGCACGGCTCTGGCAAACTCGTCGTCTTGTGCTGTGCCTGGCCACGAGAACACTGTCAAATGCGTGAATGTTTCATCTACCTTCTGGTCTGAGTTTGCTTTCTTCTCTTGCTACCGTGAATGCAATGATAATAACCTGGGTTTATACGGCACCTGCCAGCCAAGCTTTTTACAAACCTGAAGGGGACAACCATGTGTAATACTCCCCTTGAATGCAAAGTGAATGATAATCACCTATGTTGGGAGGATGTTGCGTTTTAGGGTATCAATTTTTAGGTCACCAACCCCAGGCAGTGGAGACTGCTGTGCCCTAACAGGCATAAAAATATCTTTCCAAAAGTATGGGATACCTGTCCTGCATCTGAAGCTGAGGAATGCAAAATAAAAGTTGTTTTAATCTCTGCTCTTTCTTCTGTAGATTAAGGTAATTGAGGCATTTGACAGAGATTACATTTATTTAGTGTGTGATACTTGTACCTGAATCCAGATATTCTGGGTGTGGCCTCTGTACTTTAATCACTAAACCACAATATCTGAAGCTAAACTGACTGTTCCTGAACATCTCTAGCCCAATAAATTTCAATAGCTTTCTTACAACTTTCTGCAAGAACGCATTATTCCTAAGAGACTTCTGTGCCTAATAAATAGAGAAGAGAAATTTCTCTCCTAACAGTGTCCGTCACCTATGGGGTCAGTGCTGTTCAGCACAGGCAACCCTGCGCTCAGAGAGGTGTGTGTCCATGTGTGCAGAGGCGTACCAGGCAGGAGCAGCGCCGGGCTGAATCAGACAGCAATTCCCTGATGCTTACAGAAATGCAAGCTTGTCTAAATCCTTTCGAGGTAAATGGTGAGGTGTCTAAGTATGTCAATGAGGACTAGACTAAACCAAAAAATACTAACACAAAGGGGAGAAAGAAAGCTTTAATTTGCATCTAAAGCATGATGAAGCTAATTTTAGTGCCTTTTCTTTTAAAAGAAGCTTAAATATGCATGGAAGACTGCTGTTCCTGTTTTAAAAAAAAATCAGTGAATGGCAACACTATTTTGACAGATCAGCTCTTCTGAAGAAGTATACTTTTGTTTCGTGACATTTGTTAGAGTAGCTGGAGGAAATATATTTACCTCTGTAGGGCAGATCAATGAACTGGCATCTGCACAGTTCCACTGTGAGCTATAATTTCCTGGAGAGGGGAAGGAATCAAGGGAACGGTTGGCACATCTTCAAAATAACTGGTTTATATGAAAAAAAACCTTTAAAATTACTTCTTCTGATACAACTGTATCGCAACCCAGAAAGAATTCCTCTCCTTCTGTGGAGAGTAATTATAACAAATAAATACATCATGACAACCACCATAGCTGTGATGTGATCGGAGCCTTTAGTTACAACCCACTCCACACTAGTCTTCTAGTCTCTTTGACAGGTTAGCGACTGTGAAAGCCTTCGGAGATTTGCTGCCTGGGATTTTTAGTGAGGGTACACTACTGAGAAAATGTGCAAGATGGAAGCAATCAATGTAAAATTACAGTCATGCCATACCAAGCACTCTGCAGTGCCTTTGTATGTGCACCTCCCTGTTAATTGGGAGGTTTTGAGTAAGAAATAGCAAATCTTGCATTAATTTCAAAAATCACCTACACAAAGCATCCTTTTGTCTAGGATATAAATTTTAGTTGTTAGCACTGACATGGGCTATGATAAATATCGTCCTGCTCATGGATTCCACCAGTAAACTCTGGCACAATAACTTTGTCATATTAAAAACACAAGGAAAACTATAATTATGGTAAAAATGGATAAGAACACTTCCCCTCTTTCTGTTTTAGTAACCTGTACAGTGTGACTTGACTTTGCCTTTGTTCTTTTATACTCTTACTCTACCAATATGTCTGAATAGTCAAATATTAAAAATATCACCTTAAAAAACTTGGTGGAAGAAGCATAATTTTCCTGTGTATTTATTGGAATGCAGGAAAACTTCCTGCTACCTCCCAATTTGGAAGAAAAACGAGTGACTACTGCTAGGAAGTGCAGTCTATGAAATCAAACTGCATCTGGAAGTGCAGGTGTCATTTTGTTCCACATCCATTTATACAGTTCTGACTTTTTCTGCACACAAATGTGCCTCTAGGCAAAAATCAGCTGTGTCTTGGGTTTTACACCATAGCAAAAGTTCTGCTGATTTTATGTACCAGCAGAGTGCAGCAGAACCCAACCTGAAACACAGCCGTACCGTGCGGTATTCCGCCTCTGCTGCTTCATCATTGCTTACTGTCACCATTCCTGAGGCAGACTAACTGCATGGACCTTGTCTGTGAGAATCTGCGACAACGAAGCCAGGCTGGTAAAAAATAGGGCTGGGGGGAGTGGCATTTCAAGTTACTTCTGTTTGTAGAAAAACCTGCTCCTTCAGCAAATATACCCATTTCTGTTTCAAAACATGAATGATGAGCCCCAACTCGGGAGCTTATAAGCCTGTAGTGTAGCACAGCACTCAGTTATGCTAATTCACACCAATTGACAATGTGGCCCAATAATAAGATAAATCCCATTTAAAAAGCGAAATAGAGTATTGTTAGCTCTAAAAACCAAACCAAAACAAAACAAAAAAACCCCACCAACTAAAAAATCTTTTTCTTTTAAATAGCCAGAGAGAACACAGATTGGTCAGCATTAACTCAGCTTTCAAAAGCCAGGAACAGCCATGATTAATTACTTAGTATTTCCTTTTTCTCCCCGCTGTGCTTGTAGTAGAATACAGCTTTCTCCAGTGGGTAAGATAAGTTATCCTATCTCTCATTATTAAAAAAAGAAAGAAAAAGGTTATAATGCAGTGATTTAATTCCCTTTAGAATTAGAGCATACCAGAGTATTTCAGAGGGAAATGTATGCAGCACTTATTTCCCTTTGAAAAACCTAAACTGCTAAATGTTCTCTTTGTTACAAGCCCCACAAAACGATGTGCAGAGTTTCCTCTTGGACTGCAGGGCTGATCAATATGCCCATATTGCTGGGAATGGAAAGCTTTCCATACCTTGCATTCACCTACAGCAGCACACAGCCTGACTGGTGAGCTTATTCAGAGCCTCATGCAAAGTCTTCCTCGCCAGTGGAACTATTTTCCTTGATTTCAACTGACTTTGGATTAGACTTCTTGGAATAATCAAAATCAGAAGTCCACACTCATCTCCCTTCACATCAGCTTTGCCCAAGTTTGTGTTTTTTTCATCACAGCACTCTTTCGAAGTAGTCAAAAGGCGATTATAGGTAAGCATGAGGATGAGGTAAGTGTCGAGGAAATAGCAAGTGAACACAATGAAAGAGGTAAATGCAAAGCTTTTTTTTTTTCTTTCTAAAATAACAGGGCAAGTGGTTTAAACACTTCCTCTAGGCCATTCAAATCCAATTTTGAGTCTCACAACATCAGCCATAGGACCATCATAAAGCAGGAAAAAATAATTTTGAGTCTATGAAGTTGACTTGTCTTTGTGCTTGGTGGAAGGTCCTAGAAAATGTAGTGGGATGTGGGACAGCATATTGAAAATTACTGTCTGACGAGAGGCAGATTTTGCTGGTGGGAGTGTGTATCTAAGTATTTGTGGAGGGAGTAACAAAGGGGTGATAGATAAGGACTAGGAATATAACTTGTGTGTTTTGGAGAAGTGCTCGTTGCAATACAATGTAGCAAGCCAAATCTGCAAGGTCAGTAGGGAAGAAAGTCGGAGTTTGTTGAAGCTAAGGGCAAAGATATCATTTACGGCTCAAAAATAATGAGCTAAAAAGAAATAAAGTATTCTTTGACAACTGATGGCCTTGACAAGCTATATCCAGCACTTCCAGGAGTAGATATGTGAGCCCTGGTGCCCACTCCAAAGTCCAGCTTCCTAGAGGTAATGGTGATCTGCCTGAGATCTGCATCCTGCTGCAGCTCTCAAACAATGCATTATTATTCTCTGTTAGACGTTCTCAAACGTTTGAACAAGTCTATTGTTACAGATTGCCTGGCACTCGCCCAGCCCAAAGGTGGCTGCATTGGTAGCGGTGGATGAAACTTCACAGATGGAAAAATGCACTCTTCCCAATGAAGGCTGCAAAGTCAGTCTACATTTGTTGTGGTTTTCCCTAGCTTATAACCCTAGAAATCTCTGAAACGTGTATGTGTGTGTGTGCAAAATTATGTACAGATGAAAGTACTGGGCTTATATTATAAAGAGTTATGTCAGAGACTTGGGGAAAAAATATGAGCAAAAGAGTAGTTGTGTGAAAAGCCAAGGCAAAGGTGAACCAGTTTCTTCTCTTCCTGGGCTTCTCTACATTCCTGAGAGAAGAAATCATTAACAAAGCGAGCCCTACACTGTGCCATACACTTTCCATTTTCCCCGAGGGTTGCTACATATGCAGAAGCTGTGGTCTCGTGACACACAGGCATAAAAAATTGCTGAAGTTGTTCATACTGACAGGAAAGTATTTTGTTTCATTACCTTGCTCAGTTAAAGCAGTGCAAGCATTAGCTAGAGACCATGCTTTATTTGCCTTTGCACTTTAAACTTGCTATTTGTTGCCATACCTAAAGCATATGGAGACAAATGAAAAGCTTTCCCTTGACCTGAAAAGCAGCTCCCACCTCCAGTGCAATAAATCTGCAAATTGGAGCTGTGTCTCATCAGATGTATTTTGAGGGTTGGGCACTGACTAGATTCTGCTGTTGTTTCTTTCCATGAGTTCCATGGACACAGAGCCTGGTCCTGAGTGCTCTTGGAAATGCCACTCTAATTTTCTAGTTAGTTGTAGTAAGAATGTTAAGCTGTATTTATTTAGGGGTTGCTCTTTAGCTGTATTTTGCTTCGTAACATGCTGAATTTCTGCAACTCCTCTTGACTTCAGAGGCAGCCTCAAGCTCTTGCTTTTGCAAATCAGGCCTGCTTGCACCTGTGGTTTGGTCACCTCTGTTGTTGTTTTGGCACTCATCCTAGGTATCAAACTCTTCAGTGATCGCCTCCGGGCTGCCTCTTCTGCATTACGCAGAAGCAACAGAAAACCACTCCTGCTTTTTCCTAGACTGGAGTCTTTGCCCACGACGCAGGGACATGCAGGGAGCTGGGGGGCCCAGGAAGGAGTCGCTTCCACAGCTGTACCCCCCCAGAGCACCCATCTCCCAGATGGCCCCATCCCTTCCCTTGCCACCTGCCGGGTGGCTGCCCCACACCATCCTCGTGTCACCATTGTTGATGGGAGAGTCGCTCCATGCCCAGAGCTAGGACAGGGTACGGGTTGCGTTGCGGGACAGGCATGTCCTTGCAGATGCCGCGGCCAGGGCTGGTAGCAGCCAGGTACGGGTTGTGGGGCTGCTTTGCCAACCCTGGGGCTGCGCCACAGACCGGGCCCCCTTCACCCTCCCTTTTCAGCTGGGAGGGAAACCAGCAGCAATTATTCAAGCCAAGCACGTAAATCTGGCCGATCTCGCGGCCCTGGTTTGACGCAGCTGCGCAGCGCAGTGTCTGGACGCGCAGCCGATCCCCCCTTTCTCCCCTTGGCTTATTCGGCCCGCAGAAAGCAGCGAAGTTACCAACTTTGCCAACAACGAGCCGCAGCGAGGGGTTTGGGGAGACTGGGGTGCTGGGGAGCGGAAAAGGATGACCGGGGTGGGGGATGGCCAGGG
>NW_010563897.1:0-2767 GCF_000687285.1 Phaethon lepturus | reverse complement strand
CAAGCGTCGCGGCCAGCAAGCCATCTTGGCGTCTGCCTCGCCCTGCACGGATGCTCCTCCACTGGGCTACACTCGTACTGGCGGATGGCAGGGCGATCCCGTTCCTTTGATTTTAATTTCTAACACGTCGATGTTATTTTAATTTCCTGTTGCAAAAAATAAGCCTTGTAGAAAAGACCGATGACTGAACCTTATTTCTTCCATCACCTTACGGCACGAGCAGATTGTATTTGTACTGTGTTTCACTGTCCCCAATTTCAGTGTCTGAAGCTTCCCAAATGTAACACACTGTAATAATTGTAAAGGAAAATGGTCACCTAGTATCCATGGACCTAATCACAAAGTCCTTACTCAGAGATCTTTCTTGAGCCCAACTTCGTCACAAACGTGAAGAAACATTAAGAGAGACCATCGGTCCTTCTGCTCAAAGAAGTGTCATTCTTCACTGCCCGTTTTGTATCATCTATGGGCAGTGCACCAGGCACTGGACTGGAAATGCTGCCTACTATATTAAACTCTTTCTGCTTTGCCAAAGCAGTGTATCAGAAATGAAAAATCATCTGTTCCATTAGGAACAATCTGTGGTTCTCAGCCCTCCTGCAGAATGGCGTTTCTAAAACTAGATATTTGGGGCCATTCATGGCTATTTTTACCTGAAACAGGAAGACTTTATTTCAGAAAGCTCCTGCAATTTCTTTTTCACACTAAAAATACATGAAATATAGATGGCAAACCAAATAGTCTGCCAGTGTACTTCCTGTGAATTAGAAAAACGTGTTAACTTCTTAAATTACAGTGTAAGAAGTATCAGGAGAGATGCAACTGCCACGCAAAGAGGGGAGGAGAGCTCTTCCCTCTCCCTCCCCGTCCCCACAGACGCAGCCGCAGATCTGGAGCCTGCCATGCTGGCAGGCGTAGGTACGATGCTTCAGATGGACCCTGGGAACCCCGCAGCACCCACTCTCCCTGGTTCCCTTCTCCTGCTCCTCTGTTTCTGCAATGAACCCGCTCGTGCCCTCAGCTCCCGGTGGGAACATCCCCTCAGCTCCCAGCATCGGCGGGGTTAAGGAGGCAAACGCAACGCCAGAGCTGTGCTTGGCGTGGTCTCGGTGCCAGGACTGCTCCAAGGGAGTGGGAGAAGGTGACAAAATCTTTTCTTGACTTCTGTTTTCATGCCTGAACAGAATTCCAAACGAAGACTTTTTTTTTATGATTCCCCCTGAGCCAGCTCTGCTGCAGTGGCCCAGAAGGGGCTCGCTCATGCGGGGTCTGGCGAGGTCCCCTGAGCTTCATCACTCCCCAGATCCTGGAAAGCCTGCCAACTTTACTAACAAAAGGAAAATGAATTCCTATCAAGAAATGAGGTTTGCAACTCTGCACAGAAGCAAAGGCTAGCAGCACTAGAAAACACCAGGATTTCCTAACCAGCTCTGCTGCAGTGGCCCAGAAGGGGCTCGCTCATGCGGGGTCTGGCGAGGTCCCCTGAGCTTCATCACTCCCCAGATCCTGGAAAGCCTGCCAACTTTACTAACAAAAGGAAAATGAATTCCTATCAAGAAATGAGGTTTGCAACTCTGCACAGAAGCAAAGGCTAGCAGCACTAGAAAACACCAGGATTTCCTAACCGGGGGGGGGGTTGTATAGGAAACCGTCATTTGCCTTCTTCACGTGCTTGCTGTGTGCCACCCACGTGTTGCTGAACAGCCCTTGCGAAGACGGGAAGTGTGGTTGCCAGCCCAAGCTGCCCTTGGCTCTGCTGCTTGCAGAAACGCTGGGAAGCAGCGTAAGGCCGTCCGCTGTGCGGAGGAAGAAATGCTCCCCGTGCAGCCTCGCTAAGCACGGACACCCGCTAATGCCTTGGAGGGTCCTACCAGGCCACACCACATGCCGACCAGGAGCTGGCACACAAAGATAGCAGGCTTTCTAAAAACAAAATCCTTCCTTTCTGGATGGAAACGCTCTGCCCAAACGTGTCCAACAGACAGCTCAGACAACTTCAGCGTTGGATCACTGAGGAAAATCGTTCTGCAGAAGGTGCTATTCAGGGTATTCCAGAACAAAGACCACCAGTGATATATCTGAACGGTGATCGGTAGCTAAATATTATTCTGTGAATTATCTCCTCTTACAGCATCAACCATTCTAGTCTGTGTGTCTGTGTGTACACATCGCACTGTCTCAGAACAACCACCCTCACAATCTCCAGTGCCCTGAAATAACTATTAAATATGAACATCAAAGAGAAAACGCCAACGTAAGCCCTGGGAGCAATACACAAAATACAGCGAGAGACACATATACCCACAGAAGGAGTAACAGAACCCGATCGCAGAAGTACCGCGGTTTTGAGCGAGCCAGGTCGGCTGTAGGTTGGGCGAGCAGTCTCCTTCATTTCAAGGGGCCAAAGAGAAAGCTCCCTAAATCTTTGGTTTACAACGGTTCTTTATGGTCCAGCTAGAGCTTTGTACCTAATTTCTTTGCTGAGAAGCAGCCACGCCGTTTGAAAAGGTGCTGGTTCAAACCCCGTTTGAGGTAAGGCGGCTGTGGTTACGAGCGGTGTCCTGCACCGAGCAGGAGCGGGTGACTCTCCAATGCTCAAAGAAGATCACACCTTCAAACCGGCTACGAAACCCCAGAAGAACTCCAGTACCTGAACACTACGAAACAGCCATGTGTGGCTTTAGCAAAATACTACACTGAAATGAGGCAGAAGTTTGCACGTTGAGCTGGGACGGTACGTGTGTGTTCTGAACGCGCTGCCTCGCGG
>NW_010563896.1:0-2477 GCF_000687285.1 Phaethon lepturus | reverse complement strand
CCCTTCGCGCCGGGGAGACCGGGCCTCCGGCCTCCGGCCTGGGTGCGCGTCACGGGGCGCTGCTCTCGGGAGCAAATGTCTTTAAGATGCTTCTGGGAAAGCTCTGTCCTCCGGTGCCGCGGGCGGGGCGCGAGAGCCGGCATGCCGGGGTCCCAGGAGGGTCCCTCTGCGGGGAGCCAGGCAGAGCTGCCCAGGGATCCCGCTCCGCTGGGGAGAGCGGCCAGGAAAAAGCGCGTTTCTCTGATGGGAAACCTTAGATGTTTCGCCTGGAGTTTTGTTTTTCCATCAAAAGCTGATAATGTAAATATTTACTGGCAACTATTCCCATTCTATTAGTGACAGGGCTTTGTGCGGGCTGTGTTTCTTAGGGAAATACTTTAAAAATCTGCTTGATGTGTTCAAATCATCCCCAATGTATTCATTTAATTTGCTTTTTTTTTTTTTAAGAGTGAAACTCCTGCACATATGGCTATGCTTATGCTACTAGTTGATTAGGTTTTACATTTCCATGTGTAATTTATGGTAAATTGCCCACAGATTCATTAAAACCCCCCATCCTTTAAATATGTCCTGAACAATCCCTTCCATGCATTTTATATAGAACAAAAATAGGGTGATTCTGTATTCTAAAGGGACACCTACTGATAAGAACATGTTGCATTTGTAGTAGTTTAAATGCAGAACATAGAAAATGTCTATCTTGCTGGGATTTTAAAGCCTCACTAAAATGCATTTCAAGGAATCCATCGGTACTGAGTCAACGTACAGGAATTGCTTTAATAAATCTAAATAGATGTGTCAGGCTCTAAGTGAATTGCACATTAAATAAAATCCGATTCTTCATCGAATGTATTGATTGTTATCATTAGGAGCATATTTGTTACACCTTCTGAGCAGGGGGCTGACAGAAATTACAGCAGCAGACAGCACTACCGAGCTCCCGGGCTGCAGCAGGCTCTGGAGCGTCGACCCTGTCCCTGTGAGCCCCGGCAATGCCGTAAAGCCTTCGTCCTACACCAGAGAAGCCTCAGCCCTTACGTGTTTCTGTCGTACAGGCGTTAAACGAGCACGGAACAGAGAGGATATATTTTGTGTGCAACCTTGAGACATGTGAAGGTCATCTCCACGTGCATCTTCCCAGCTCTGGACGAGAGCCCCGGGGCGAGGCTGAGCGCTCGTCCCCAGGCGTGGGAATGGCGCACGCCTCGGCTCCGGACGTGCCGCCTGGCCCTGCGCCGACCCGAACCGCTCAGCCGTGGCCACGGTGAGTCTTCAGTTCGTCGCTTGTGCGCAAGTAACGATGGCGAAAGTTCAGCAGGTTGGACACTGTGCTTGGCTTTCCGTGGTGGGTCTCCATAACTATTCTTTAATCAGCTTTGCTGGGGAATGCACTTGGCTGCTAGCAGTGCGGAGTGGGATGCGTGTCGTGTCGTGCACCGTTCCTGACCGGAGCGTGACGCTGCTGCGGTGCTACGCAACGGTGCCCAGCAGCAGCGCATCCCAGCAGCGCGGCTCCACCGCCGCTGCCCGCTCGCAGCCTCGGAGGTGGTGTGAGAGCACGAAGCTGCTCCCCGCATTGCGAGCATCCAGCATCGGCGCGCAGGATCCTGTCTTGGTGTACAGAGCCCAGCCAGCTCCACGCGCAGGCGCTGCAGGGCGACGCCGGCTCCATCAGACAAATGCTGCAGCGTGGTGCGGTGATGCGTGCTTTCCCTTCACACCTTCACACCTTTCACTTTCATTTGCTCTTACGTTTTCTTTAACCCTGTTGAGCAGTTCAGGACAGATATTCCATAAACATATATTCTCTCCAAAAAGCTGTTTTCCAAGTGTGGGTTTGATGCACAATAAGCTGTTCCAATGTCTGATTTATAAGGCATATGAAGTTTCTGATGGGAAAAAAAATGATTAATTTCTCAGGTGTCTCACTGATTTATTGACCATGTGGCAATTTATAAGTCATGTCAGCAACTTCATAAGTAACACAATTAATTCTGAAGCTATCCTCGAGTTATCCAAGTCCTGTGCCGCTGATGAATACGTGATGGGTCTGAGTTATAGGCTGGCTCTGAACTATGACTGACTCTGAAATAAGTCACAAAGTTGAGTCATAAATCACAAGAGACAGATCTCGGTACACTGCTGAGTCGCAAGCGTGTCGTCGGGTCACACACCCCGACTTACAGGCCGGTGAGATGGCGTCTGCATTATCTCACGGTTTGTGAGTAGACGCCGGGGTGTAAATCTTGGGATGGTGCTGCCACGGGGGCAAGGAGCCAGCGGGCGCTGGGAGCCCGTCGCACCCGTCCACGCTGCCCAGGAAAGGGCAAACGGGGAAACGGCCATCGGCGAAAGAAGGTGCGAAACACCACTTCTCCGGGGATGGGCCGGAAGGCAGGCTCCTCCATCGCCGGAGCAGCTCCGGCACGGTTCGAGTGGGGCGCGAAGCTGCCCGAGCGCTGCCCTGACTCAGCAGC
>NW_010563895.1:0-15142 GCF_000687285.1 Phaethon lepturus | reverse complement strand
TAACTCTACCTTGGCTGAAATCAGGACACAGCAATGTTGCAATTTCAATTTAACGTGTTGCAAATGCCCAAAAAAACCCATGGTTGAATGAGGTCTTCTGATAAATTTTCGTTGATGTTGTAGTGTGACGGATACACATTCCTGAAAAGTATTTTGTGAGGTCAAGACAGTTTGTTGACTGGTTTTGTACAGAACTTGGATCTCTGGGCTGCCTCACTGTTAGATCTGTGACATCAATGAAGAGGCAGCTTCCTTTGTGCGCAATTCAGTAGCTGTGCAAAATTTTAGCTGCGACTGCTGCTACTGAGAAGCCTGGTTGTAGAATTCACTGTATAATCAAAGTTTGTTTCAGATTTAGTCCTTCTTGTTATTGTGTTAGTAAGGCTGAGATGGCAGCAGCCTTTTTGTAGTGTGGTTTTGAAGTGAGTCACCATGCTGGGGTGTTTTAGATGGCAGAATGATTTGGTCCATGGCCACACTAGATTTCTCTGACACAGCTAAACTGGAAGCTCTGGGCCAGATAATAACTGAGGGCACCTCAACCTCTAGTGAGATTCAAAAGCAGTAATTGGCCCTTTTTACAGCTTTGAAGCACGTGTGAGGTGGGGACTGCCAATATAGGGGACCAGAGTAAACCTAATCTGAACTAAAAACCTCAAAGAGCATGTAGTGTAGAGGTTGGGAGCTTAGCACTAGCTGCTGCATCTGGCCACATGGATCAGAACCTCTATGGTAGATGTAAAGGCAAAGCAAAATGATAACTCTAAATAACTTAGCTGATTGATTGTTAGAAAAATGGTCCAAAATATGCAGTTTTAGCTTGACCCCGATTTTTCTGACATTCACAGAGCCTTGTAACAGCAGAGGAGAAGCAGCCCAAGATTCATATGGAGACAGAATGAGGCTATAATCAGACTACACAGATGAAGGCAGGAGAATGAATTCAAGGAGGAATGGGATGAAGTCACAGACAATGGAAAGAGAGCAGGTTTGATTTGTTCATATCTGAAATTCAAAACAGGCTTGGGAGAAAATGAATAAAGCAGAGATCACTGAACTTAAAGTGAACCAAAACAAATGAGATTCATATGGCTCTAAGAGCCAGCTGATGAAATCTTTGAATACAGGAATGTTCTTTTAAATGCCAGTGCAGCTCTATCTGCTTAAGAGTGTGCGGTTTTGCTAGCTAGCAACTACTCTGTGCAATGATTGATCTCTACAAATTAATTTTCTAAGACAAACAAATAATGCAGTAAGTGTTCACATTTCTCAGGACAAGCCAGTAACCAGAAAAAGCCAGTAACCCCCTATTGGCTGCTGTCTGAATCCCTTTCCAATGAATCCGTGCAAGACTAAGGTTAGTGATATAATTAGGCAATTACAGTCTTTAGCTTTTTAATTAAATATGACTTTGTGCAAGCATTTTGTCACCAGGCTGTTGAAACTTGCTAGGTACACATTTTTAGAAGTAGCATGTAAACTTGGGAAATGATAGTCTTTGATCTTTGAGGTTTTCTGTTCTTTGAAGTTTTTTTCTAAAGTCACTGCAATACAAGTGTTAATTTAATACAGCAGAGTGGAAAAATAATCTTAAGTCAGGGAGTATTAACACACAAAACCTCCTAGTTTTTCATGTGTCTCTTAAATTTAGTAATCCTCCTTCTAAAGGCAGTTATAACAGTTTTGTGTTTGCTGAACTATTAGGAACCCCACAGTAGGCACTTTTTTCTGTGTGCTTTTAGTTTAGTCTTCTGGCTTTCATTCTGTTTTTGTTTTTAACATTTTAATCCTTTGTGAAAGGTATGTTTGGTTTTGTGTTTGGTAAAATTATTGCCAGTATAAATGCTATTTTTTAGAAATTTCTTATGTCTCTGCTTACCTCTCCTATCTTCCTGAAGTTTCCTCTTTGAGAACTCTATTGTCATGATGCCTGAGCTTCTCACGGTATTTCAATGGCTATTTTCAGAAATATTGTTATGAGATGGCAAGTATTATTTCCATGTGTAAAATGCAGAAGAGACTTCTGAATGCAGGGTCTCCAAAGTCCCAACTGAAGAAATTTAGAGATGTTTTACTTTCTTTTACCTCTCCATTTTTATTACCTTAGGAGGGTTTTGTACATATTTGATTTTTCTAAAATTATTTGTGATTCTCTCTAAACTAGGTATATGGCAATGCTCAAGTATTTTTTTAACAATAACAGTTTGTAGGGTACATCTAGAGCATGGAAATCTTGCTTTCAAGAGATAGGTTTGTTTAATCAGAACTTTTAAAGGACCTGAGGACTTGGGAGGAGGATGCCACTTGATGTTTTTCTTCCTCTTTACTATTGAGTAAAGGGAGTACTACTGAGTGCCTTTCATAACAAAGTGATATTAGGAACAGGGTTATTTCTATAGTTATTTTCTCTAATTCAGGGGTTAGAAGTTAATAATTTGTGATGTGGGGAAGTGCTGAACAGAGTTCAGCAAACTTCTTTGCAGTGCAGGGGGACTCAACAACGAAAGTGTTCCACTTTCAAGGAGATGTGAAAGACATTTTTTTCTTCCTACACAATGCTAAATCATTTTCAAACTATGTCTTGCTGGAGCAAAAAGCTACTTGCCCATAGCTTAGAATGAATAAGCGACTGCTTATAATAATATTCATATTATTATGATTTGGCAGGTTGCAATACTGAAATAGATCCTCTTGCAGTTCTCTCTTGCTAGTCTTCCTGGTACAGGACATCACATTTCTGTTTCAGGGAAAAATCCACACTGCTCTGGGGGACTGAAATGAAATGCTTTCATAGATGTGGTTACCAAATTGTACCCAAGGAGCTGCATTATAAAATACGTGGCCCTCTTGAAATACCGGCAATTACTGTTGACTAGGTGTAAGTGTTTTAAAGGGGCTGTGATATGTTCTTTTTCTGCTTCAGAATACTAGTGTCTAAGTTTCAATGTAAATATAGTTGAGCTATGACAAACAAGAAAGAGGCTGCTTCTTTTATAGGAAGTTCCCTGTGTTTGCCCACTGAGTTTGCCTTTCAGAAGAGGGTTATTTTTTCAGATGTAGGCAGAATAACTCGAGTTTGCCCAGCTTGTACTCGATGCTTGTTATTTTTTTGAAAACCTCCTTCTGTCATCAGCAGGGAAGCTGAGTGGTGGTGAACAGTGTTATCACTCTGTCTTGTAAAATGTATTTTCCATCTATGCATCAAACTTATTCATGCATTTGATACTGAACAAATGTATCTGCCATCCAAAAATCCTTCTGATAACAAGAATTTTTTCTTAAAGAAAGCAGATTAATGAATTGACAGATCTTTTGGCAGAAACATTCTTCTAAATCTGGTCAGGTTGCTATGTGTTTTGCTACATAAGTA
Source organism: Phaethon lepturus (assembly GCF_000687285.1). Taxonomy (NCBI): domain Eukaryota; kingdom Metazoa; phylum Chordata; class Aves; order Phaethontiformes; family Phaethontidae; genus Phaethon; species Phaethon lepturus. The sequence continues at coordinate 11,772 of NW_010563895.1, read as the reverse complement.
GTGCTAAAAGGATCACATTTTCCTAGTGGGCGTACCAGTGTTAAAAGCTATGTTTATGCTCTTTCTACATATTTTCATATGGAAGAGTTATAAAATCTGGGCACCTGAGGAAAACTGAGGAGTTGTAAATAAAAAGGGGTGAAAGTAAGAGAGAGATAGAGAGACAGAAAGATAAATGTAAATTCACCAATAACTGATATATTCAGTAGCATGGTGATTAGAAATACATGAAACAACTTTTTGAATAGCAGTCCTGGTAGCAAGGTCGTTCCTTTCTTAAGATGCCTGACTCTTCTGTTGTTCTGAAATGTCATTGTGCATCTGAATGTCCCACTGGAAATTCACTCACAGCTGGACACTTTCACAAAAACATTTTATACAAAGTAATCAGTTTCTGAAGTAGAAAATTGCATGACTGTTTCCTGAACAGCTTCACCAACCTGGATTTAAAAACAGCTGACCTGGAGCATAGATTTTTTTCCTCACATTGGTGTCTGAGTATTGAGAAGGGAAAATTATATTGACATTCAATGATCCATCACAAGGTTTTTCAGTCTTCTGACATTTAGTATATGTGGATAGATGAAATTGCTATTGATTACTGCTTGGTCAGTTAGGAGGCAGTGGGATCTTGATAACTTAGTGTTTCTGGTTTGTGCAGGTCTCTGCATTAGGCTGGTTGACATCGAGGAATGTGGTTAGTGGGACATGACTGACTAATGCAATTACGTGAGGTAGTAATTTTTCTGGCATGGTAGCTGATGTTCATATTTTTTAACTTAGGATATAAATAGTCGTGAAATATTAAGAGTGTGGTCATGATAAGCATATCTAGTTTTCCTGTTACATAAAAAGCTTCTACTTTTTGTGTTTCATCCATTCCTGCACATTTCACTGTGGGTAAAGGTGGCCAACTGAAATTTGTTTTATTACTCTTTGACTCTCTTGCAATGATATTTTAGTGATGTTCAAAAGGCAAAGTGAAGAATTTACTTTTATTTGTAAACTAAGGATTGTCCCTTTTCAACAATCACCATCAAAATACCTTTTGTATAAAAAATCCCCTCAAAATATCTCTTGTGTAAAGAAACAGACATATATTATTTAGAAGAAAAAGAATAGAGATGGACTCAGGAAAGTGTTTGCAGACTCTAGGGTATGAAGACAAAGCTTTATTGAAGTACTTCCCTGTAAATAATGCCCTTAAATGTCAGCATGTGAGCATGATCAGTTCTGAAAAATATTCTGACATGCTGAATTCTGTTTACTTGCTGACTTGTAGGTGCCTACTACCATTTGAGATGTTCATAGTTATCTGAGACATCAGCACGGGGATGACACATAGGATGCTGGACCTATGGAGAAGCATGTTTTCTTGCTTGGCCATTGAAAGCTGATAAAATTATATTGGTACATCTGAAATGGCACCGAACATCTGTGTGTTTGTTTTAAACGTGGTCTTCAAATCTAAGCTTTTATTTATTTAGTGTCTTGCCCTTTTATTTTAATGTTTTAATTCACATAAAACCTACAAATTAGATGACAGTAAGAATTTTGCCACTCTTTTCTATGCATCCAGAACTAGCTATGTAGCTTTGGAATTCACTGCAGGAAGAAAAATGCCTGTGCCATAGGGGTGAGCCACAAAGCTCCTGAATCATACCGATACCCAATCTTGTTTTCAAGAGTAACCTGCAGAAATTGTCTATATTGGTGGTGTGTGTGTGCTAGAAACTATGGTTCCTTCTTTCTTTGGACCTTAATCTCTTTGTAGAACTCTTCCTTTGAAAACTATCTGTTCAAAACTGATTTTTCTTTAATACAGAAGAAGTATTAAAATGTATTTTTTTCTTTCTTTAAAATAATGCATATATATTTTTGGGAAATGTGTAATGATGAGGACCCAGAGCATCAACTGACTTCAACTGAGAAGCAGTTTGATTTTCAACAGAGAATCATAGTCTCCTGGGATCTCTAGTAGTCAAAAGTGGTAAGGGTAAGAATAGGTAAAGAAGTGTTAATGCAATGCTAAATTAGATTCGCTAAAAGCTCCTACATATCCGCAGGATATTTTACTGATTATTTTGGGCTTGACATACATATGAATGTAGTCATTTAGCTTTTTCTGCCAGCCTGCACCCAGGCAGATCAAACTTGTTTCTGCCCAGCATTTAAGCAAGAACAAGATTGTGTTGGCTTGCAACATACACTGCAAACGTAACCTTTGCTGGCAACGACAAGGCCTTTTTCTAGAGATATTCTTGTTAGCTCTGTTTATCTGAATGTGTTAGCAGTTGACTCATGGAGAAATACCTATTGTCAGCTGCAACGTAGTTTTAGAAACTGAACATGTTACTACTAAGGATTTTCTGCCTGAAGGCAAAGGTCATAAAAAGGTCTGTGAGCCCTGAAATTTCTTTTTCCTGCCTCAAAATAGGAAGTCACTGGAATATTGATCTTGGATTTACAGTCAGATTTGACTCTCTGCAAAACTGAATTTCATTCTGATTCAGAATCTCTTTATGATGTTACAGCATAGTCATGCAAGTAAATTAAGAATAAAAATCATGGATTGTGGATATTGTTGGCTTCTTAGGTAGGATTAGGTCATCTAACAGTGAGACAGGTAAGAAAAAATCATGAAGGTGCCTTGGAATGGGAACCTACATAAACATCCTGATTTATAAAAAAGACATCTCCTTTGGCAATTTAATTTAAGATGCATCAATAGTCTTTAGGCTGTGGACAAGAACCATGTATCCTTATCTCCAAGGAGCTGCTTTCAGCATAGGCTATAATCTGCTTGCCCTTTCATTGCCTTCTGGACAAATCTTGCATTCTCTTCTGAAAATAGCCCAAAGTACCATTTTCTTAAGGGATCTGGGCTCATTAGTGGCTGACTTATGCTTAAGAGTTTTTGTGATTCTCTATCATTGTGTCCCTGCATCTGACTCCCTAGTCTATTAGGCATTGTGGTAGTATTGAATTCAAGACAAACTGTGACTTTTAAATATTGAAATACCATCTTAAGGAGTAGAACTTCTCTAACTACTCACTTTGGTAATGTTTTATTTAGTAAGTAAACCAATACCTTCCCCTGATACCATATAGTATCTAGTGCTAAGAACTTAAAGTAGTTTCTCTTCCCATCTGTTGTACCTGAATGAATCTTAAAGATATATCATGTAAGAAAATATGCTCTGTGCTGAACTCAATAGGACTGTTGGAGCTGGATGCAGCGAATGCAGGATTTCGCCATTTTCTTCTCAACAACTTTAGTTGTGGTGTCAGCTAAATTTCTTCTGAAATTCAGGGACTGACCATGAATGGAAACTCACAGATGATGGGGATTTTGTAATATTTCATGTATATACTCCAAGTAATTCATGCTTAAGAACATTATAATTTTTCTTCTTTTTTGACAACAGGCAAATGTATAGGCTAGAGCCACTTTAGGAAGTAATCACAGATATATGTCCACCCAGGTATTGCGCTGTTAATAAGAGTTCCTTTAATGTTTTATCTAATAAAATAAGCATTTAGCTACCCCACAGAACTCAATACAAGGATGCGTGGCTCAGTACACCTTGTGAAGGTGCAAAACTCCTTTCAGAATTGAACCTTTGGATCCTGTCCCATCTGATGGCTCTCCCCCATTTATTTTTCTCCTGCACATTGAACCAGTCTGAATTTTGATGGGGCTGCCTAATGAAAACTTTTCACTTGCAAAGTGTCTTGATTTCCTTTATTTTTGACTGACAGGTTGCTGAATTGTATTTAGTTTTTTGAAAAAGCCTTTGCTGGTGCTTTCTTGATTCATCTTGTTACAAAAAGAAAAACTGCAGTAGCGAAATTCTCATTCTTGCCACAGATTATTGTACTTACCATCGTTATCCTTAATATTTTAGGACTGCTAAGGAACTTACAGTCAAGTAAGTCTCTTACTCATGTAACTGACAAGGAACCTTCTATTGTTTTCTTTGCTTTCTACATCATTAGTCAAATCTCAAGGTTCTTCTTATTTTAGGGTCTTAGTCATTGGATGTTACAGTTAAAACAATACCTTCCTTACCAAAGTTAGACTTTGTTTAACTTGTGGTTTAACCCAGCAAACAATAGCTAAGCCCCACGCAGCTGCTCTCTCATTCCCCCACGGTGGGACGGGGGAGAGAATCAGAAGAGTAAGAGCGAGGAAACTCAGGGTCTGAGATAAAGACAGTTTAATAGGTAAAGTGAAAACCGCGCACACAAGCAAAGCAAAACCAGGAATCCATTCCCCACTCCCCATGGGCAGGCGGGTGTTCAGCCATCTCCAAGGAAGCAGGGCCGCATCACGCGTAATGGTTACTTGGGAATACAAATGCTGTAACTCTGAACATCCTCCTGCCCCCTTACTTCTTCATCCTAGCTTTCTATGCTGAGCATGACATCATATGGTACGGAATATCCCTTTGACCACTTTGGGTCAGCTGCCCTGGCTGTGCCCCCTCCCAGCTTCCCGTGCATCCCCAGCCTGCTTGCTGGCCGGCCAGCAGGAAAAGCTGGACAGTCTTTGACTGCTTAGCAACAACTGAGAACATCAGTACGTTATCAACATTTTCTCATCCCAAATCCAAAACATAGGCTCATACTTACTTCTGTGAAGGAAATTAACTTTATCCCAGCTGAAACCAGGACAAAGGGCTCCAAAGGGTGTCCGCGGATCTAGAGGCCATTACACCTTACTTCTGTATCAGTCATGTCAGCAGAAACTATAAGAAAGAATGGAATTAGTTAGTCTACTAGGAAGTAAGTGTGGTAAGTCACGTCTTGTGATCCTGCTGGAGAGCTGAAAGTCACGCCAGAAAACACATATGCCAACAGCTGGCTGACAGACCATTGGATTTGCAGAGAAATGGTGATTAATTACCGAGTAAAATATGGAAAACAGTGTTAAGTTTTCACGATGAATGTACCCTGTCAGTGGGGTTCCTTGATTACTTCTGCAGGCAACAATCCTACCCAATGCTGATCTTCAGAAAACATCTAGAAATGGGTGAACAGTGAGATGACAAGGTTTTGACATGACAAAACTGCTCAAGGTAGGAAAGAGTTGCAGAAGGTTGTCAGCGAGCAAGTGAATAATGAAGTGCCAGCTAATATTTAATATCAATAAATATGAAGTAATGCAGATGGCAAGACAATCTTGACTGTAGACACAATAATTGGCTTGAAATTAGTGGTGCCTTATCCCTGAGTCAATATTTGAAGTCACTGTGAACAGTGCTCTGAAATGTACATCTCAGTCCCTAGCAGTAGTGAAAAAGGGAAATAAGATGTTAGACAGCGGAACAAGAATAGAGAACAAAACATGGTGGCACCGCACAACTAACCCAAAGTCTGCAGGTATTTTAAAATGATCATGACTGCAAGAAATTCCATCTTAAAAGGTGTTTAACAGGACTGAGACAGTACAGAGAAGGAAATGGGAATGATCAAAGATAATCAGATAGGTGATTTGCAGAGAAAGGGAAATAATCTAAGTCTTCTCACTGTAGAAAAGAGATGGCTGAAGGTGATTTTGATAGTTGTCCATCATAAATGGCATGGTCAGATTGAATGGGGAATTACTGTTCACTGTTTTTCACATTACAACAGCTATGCAACATCCACTGAAGCTACTCTACGGGAAATATATAACAAAGTGAATGCTTTTTCAAAAAATGCATTAGTGTGGAATTATTTGACAAATAAAAGTATATAAGCATTTTTAAAAGGTCATTAGAAAAAATTGTGAAAGAAAGGTCCATTCAAAGGATTTAAACTGGCTGGTTTAGATGCAAACTGTAGCTCATGATGTTTCAAACAGATGACTGCTGGAAATGAAAAGGCTGTTGTCAGCATAAGTCAAGCTTCCCCTACATTTCCCTCACTTGTTCTTATGTACGGCAATTAGTATGAGGGACAAATGAAATTACTGTTCTTAGTATTTTAAAATTATTATTATGATTATTATAATACCAAGCTGGTGAGTGCCTTGAGATTAAGTAAAGTAAGTTTCAGAAAGTCATTAGTTCAATTCTTGTATTATTTTGTACACCATTTATCTCTGCTTTGAGCGGTCAAAAACACAGCTCAGATTTGCTGGCATACTTGTGTGTTGCAGACTTATTACTCTGTAAACATTCACTAAAATCACAAAATCTATGAAAAAAAGGATTTCCTTGGTATTTGTTAAATACCGTACAATATTATCTCATGGTAAGACTCCTTTAAGTGTGAGGAAGTTATATACCTCCCCCCAACCCTCCCCCAGGGGAAGAGCCTTATTCTATATTTGAACAAAGTTTTTTGTGTGATCTGAGATTTGTAGCTCTTTGATTGGGGGTAACACTAATCGCTGAACTTTAGTGTAAATAATTCCTACCACTCTCATTTGCCATTTATGATGGGGTTTTTTTGACCATTGGATTATATATGATCCAAAAAACCTCTGGGTTATTATATGATGTCACTTAAAATAGCTCTAGTTACACCAATTAAAATTTTCAACATCACTATCCATACAAAATCTTCACTATTATTTAAGTTCTTCCAGAGCCATAGTGACTTTTAAAAGCATTTTAATAACAAGAGAACTGTCCATTATTTTTAGCAACACTATGAACAATATGTTATTATCAATTAAATGCTTCTTAAAGCAGCTCAGAATATGTGTTTGAAATGAACATCTTTTTCGCTGAATGGGAAAAATTGTGCCAGCTGTTATGGCAGCCTCTTGTAGAAAACAATAGATACTACACATAGATAAAGGATGCTCTTTTAACATGTTGAAAATACATGAGCAATATAATTTTTCCCAGGAAAAGCCACCGTTTTATGTCTATGAGTTTTGATGTCTGCTTTAATGACCTACTGAGTGTTCACGTTCTACACTTTTACCGTAGTGCTTGTTTTTGCAGCTGGAGTGCAGACCAGACGAAACCAGGCATTGGGAGGCACCATCAGGTTGTGAGTGATCTCCTGGTCCCCATGCCACCGTCAGAAGCAACTGGGAAGTACTGCATGCTCTTTTGCTTTTCATGTGTTTCTCTGCTGTTTGTGTGCATGGGTGGAGATGGCACAGGGAATAGGCTACTTCTCCTGGGAGAGAACAAAGACTGCTTTAGCGGGTTTTTCTGCATATTTTTCTGTCTGAAAACCATCCTAGAATTTTACAGCATGGGCCAGGTAATGAAATACCCAATGAAACTGTACTCTGAAATCATAGACTTCAGCAACTGGGAGATCTTGTTGTAATAAATTGAAATGTCTTGGAAATAACTCTTAGAAGTGAACAGAAGGTTATAATTTCACTTTACAGCTGCACACATGAATGAATGAAGAGTTAATTTAGATCAATAGCACACCAATGAATGTAAGGGCAGTACAGCAAAACAGCAGTCTATAGGAGTCAAATATCATGTTTTTTAACAAGTTACCTCATTAAGTTTATTTAATAGACATATTGGGAACATACCTTAAAAACTCCTACAAGTAAGAGATTTTTTGTCTTCAGAATGAGATTATTTTCATGCTTCTAGTTATACATTAACATCATCTGTCACTGTGCTGCATGCAGTGTGCTAGAACAGATATTACAAGCTCCACAGCATTTTTGCATTGTAGACCTATATGATTATTTGTTATATTCCCTATTACATGAATCCTTGTTTGTACTTTTGCAGCCATATGAAATACCCCCTCAGGTTCGTAGCTGTCATGATCTTCAAACAGCAAGGCCACATATTCTTTTCATGAACAATAAATAGTTCAACAACTTGAAAAGAAAACTGTGTCACCTTTTCTGTTGTTCTTGACGATGCTAACAGAAATGAGTTGGCTGTGTTAAGAGGGTGGGTGTTCTGGGCAGAAGGATGAGAAATATGGTTGAAACCATATTTCTCTCCTGAGCCCATGGGAAAAGTCTTAATGATAAAAATTCAATACATCTTTTTTTTTCCAAATGGATGTATGCTGACACTTATTTCTATTCTTCCATGTCTCATGAACAGATGTATAAGTGAAGATCTATTTATGTAGTTGCTGTTTTAGTTAAGCAGAAAAAAACTTAAGCAAAAAAAGTAAATCGAAGACAAATAGGAGGAGTTTAAGCTGCTTAAAGTGAAGTGATTTTTGAAAAGTACTGCAAGAAGCTTGTAACAGCTTTTTTGAAAACCTTCAAACGTGCATGCTTTTATTTCTGTTTCTTGGATAAAACAGAAAGAGCACTTTCCTACATTTGTTATAGCTTCCATATCTCTTCTATATAAAGTATTTTGGAAGAAAAGAAACGGTATTTTCTCTAGGATTTTTCCCAAGTGGACATTATACTTTTAAAAATCTACATTAGAGTCCTTCTTTTGTCTTTCTGATGAAGTAGTCAATGATTTTATGGAAGGTAGAAATCTTACACACAGCTACAAAGAGAGGATGTCTTTCTCTGGGTTATGCAATTATCATTATCCATCATTATTCTTCATAACCAAAGTATAGACACATCTGGATATAACATATTTTTTGCTGCCTCAAACACCTAATCTAGCATTAAAAGCTCACAATACAGTCAATGCAGAGAACTATTATCTTCAAGCAAGTGCTTAGAATACCTAGATTTAGAATTTACCACCTAATTCAGGTGTCAGAGTTTCCATTGACAGTATCGTTTTCTTCCCATGGACAGTTGAAGGACCCATGCTCCTAAATTAGGTCCATGAAGCTAATGATGCATTTACACATTGTGGTAAACATTTAATGATCAGTACCAAAACGGATCTGATTCATGTGAGGAACTGTAGCTGCTACTGCAGTTTCTGGGATGGTATGGTTAAATACGATGTGAATGGCAAGATGGAAATTCTTGAGAACGCTGAGGACAATACAGCTACCCACAAGCGGGGAAACAGGGAAGTTTGTGACTGTATGCTTACTGTGGCATCTTTCAAAAGGGCTAATAAAATGCAGGGAAGTCATTGATGAGCTTCAAAACTCATCGCTCATTAAATCTATTTCTGTAATGAAGAGTATAGGAAAAAGTTGAACTTTCAATTAGTATTATCCAATTTACCATTTGTGGAGTTGTCTACAAGCTTAACTTGTGTTTTACTTAAAATGCTGAGGTAGTACTTTGTGCTTGGTGGTTTCACCAAGGTGGTAGTCCATGTCCCAAAGAGTTTACAGGCGAATCAACCAGATAAACATGTTGGAAGGAATCCTATTTTTACAAGTGTGATACTAAGGCACAAAAGAATGAAGCTATTTCCTTAGGTTTTCACAATCCCCGTCTCAGAGGTTTGGTGTGAATTTACAGGTTTGGCCTTTGTTTTAATCTCTGAAGCTCTTCCAGACTTGAAACGGATTGAAGAAATGAACAAAGAAAGTCCTCAAACCAAGATAAATTTCTGTCTATGAAAACCTACCATTTTCCAACACTTTTGGGACCATTTTACTGTGTGTAACTTATCAGGTTCCCTATCCTTCAGAAAAATCATCTAAATGCAGAAGTCTGAACTTCAGACAGGTGAAGCAAAAGTATTTAGTGGTTCCATGAACCTCTTACAGAAATCAGAACCCAAAAAGTGTCCTAACAACATTCAGAAAATTATTGCAGATATTAAATTATTGGAATTGGGTGGAAAACAGAGGCAAGAGAAAGAAAAAAAAGATGATGATTAAGAGTGTAAAGATACATGGCAAGAAATGGTTGTTTGTGATGTGTCTGTTGGTGCATATACATTGAAGGTGCAGGACTTGTTAATTTTATGATTGCAGTGGTTCATTTTTCCCCCAGCATTTTCAAATCCAAAGAAAAATTTCTCTGGCAGAGGCAAGTTGGTCCAAAATTTTGCTGCAGACAAAGAATGAATAACTACTTTGGAACAGGATAAGTTCCTTGAAAATGATGTTTGAAAGGAGGCTTTAACTGGAGTTTTGCCTCCAGGGTTCTGGCATGCAAAGCAGTATTGTGATAGCCACTGCTTTTCAGAGAAAGGTCCTTTGGGAAACCAACTTAAATGTTTTGCAGAGAAATGTCTTATCATGTCATTGTTGGAAAAGGTGCTAATTTTAATCCACTAGGGAGTTTTTTGGTGTAGGGTTTGTTTGGTCGGTTTTTTAAAATCAAATTTAGAGAAAAGAAGGATATTTGAAACAATTTTAACGTTTATTTGTATTCCTTTGTGAAACATATTCTCTGAGTAATTGTCCAGAAGGTGATTTATTATGAAATAAAAGCTCAATGTTTCTGCAAGTGCATGACTGATTGTTTTCCTCTCCAACTCATGTGCTGTAACAACAAGTTTAATGGTGCTATTTAATTTAGGGTTATTGTGCTACACAAGTTTAACAAGCCCATTTGCTTGTGGCAAACAGAACATTGCTTTCATTGGATGTCTAAAACATACATTGTGTCAAAGAACTGTAATTAATCTCTGTTATTGGTTCTGGATCATCAGAAGCCTACTTTAGGTCTGTTTGATTCAAAGGAAATCTAGTTTCTGTGTACTGAGGTCAGTTAAAATTAATCCTTTTTCAAAGCTCTGCTATCCCCAGGAAATTATCTTCTCGATGTAGTCAGGGATGAAAAGTCAAGATTATCTGTATTTTTAGGAGAACCTGGTCCATCTCATTTGGATTTTTTCTTTTTTTTTTTTTTTTTTCTTGTGGATATTTTAATTACTGCTTATTACAGCAATCATGTTAGGGAAGGCTCTGCTCAGCTAGGTAAGTTGGGTGCTAGAAGTGGTGGGTTCAAGCCTTACTAGTTGCATGAATATGGTGGAGGGTCTGGTGGGAACTTTATCCTCATTTTGTTCCCAAACCTTACCAGAGAATATATGTCAATAAACAGTGGCAAACCTGAAACTGGAAAAGTAGAAAACAGATGCTAACATGGTGAAGGTATGAGTGGAAAGACAGGGTAAGTCAGTCTATGTTTAGCTTCAGTCTCAGGCCTGCTAGATAGATCTTTGTATCAGTCAAGGAACAGGGGAAAAAAAAAGAACATTAACTGCCCCTGCAAGAAAGAGAGGGAGAAGCAAAGGAGAGGGAATAAGGATGAGGAGTGATAGAGGGAATCAGAGGGAATCCAGGCTCACTTATAAAACTGCAGTAATGATGATCTTAATTTATATGAGCATCCTATGAGCCTTAGTTTGTACATTGTGTCGCTGCAGCAATTACATTTAAATATTCATTATATTTCAGTTGCCTCGTTAAAACAGAACCACACGATGCATTTATAAAATCTTCCATTAGAAGATGTGGAATATACACTTATCAAGGACTGCATGAATTATACAATTACTCATGATGTAGATATTGGAAAATGCAATGTAATCTTGTAGCTCAGAATAGGTTTTAATATGAGGTGAGAGTGACAAATTTCCACATTTCTATATTTTGATTACAGAATAAATTATCTTTAATACCAGACTCATGTAAATTACTTCAACAGATATTTGTTTAGCTGTAAAGTTCCTTGTGCGTATTTTATGTTATTCACCATAAACCCCCTAATTGCTAGCTGATAAGATTTTTGTGACAACATTCTTTACTCTTAAAAGATAAATTGGAGTCCCGACATTCAAAGTTAGAATGGGTATCAAATAGGTTTTTGCAAAACATACAGCTTTCCAAGAAACAACTTTTATCTGTTCCCCATGAAATCAGTCCTTGTACAGAAGCACCTGTAGAACCTGTGTGCCGTATGTAACTCTCCAGGTTAAGAGGAGTTCCCATATTTTTCAGAATCTT
>NW_010563894.1:0-1714 GCF_000687285.1 Phaethon lepturus | reverse complement strand
AAAGACTGAGGCAAAGAAGACATTAAGTACCACAGCCTTTTCTTCATCTTTAGTGACAATGTTCCCTCCCATATCCAATAAAGGATGGAGATTCTCCTTGGCTGTCTTTTTGGGTTTAATTTGTAAAATTTGTAAATACATATTTTGTTATCCCTTACGACTGTGGCCAGATTGAGTTCTAGCTGTGCTTTTGTCTTTCTAATATTGTCCCTGCTTGACCTAACGAGATCCTTTTACTATTCTTGAGTTGCCTGCCTCTTCTTCCAAATGTGGTAAACTTCCTCTTTTCCCTGAGTCCCAGCAAAATCTCCCTGTTCAGCCAGGCCTGTCACCTTCCCTGCCAGCTCGTCTTACGGCATGTGGGGACTGCCTGCTCCTGCGCCTTTAAGATTTCCTTATTGAAGACCGTCCAGCCTTCCTGGAGCCTTTTGCCCTTCAAGACGGTCTCCCAAGGGACTCTCTCGACCAGTGTCCTGAACAGGCCATAGTCTGCCCTAAGGAAGTCCATGGTAGTGGTTTTGCTGACCCCTCTCCTTACTTCACTAAGAATTTGAGAATTGTGTCATTTCATGGTCACTAAGCCCAAGACGGCCTCCGACCACCACATCTCCCACCAGTCCTTCTCTGTTCATACACAGCAGGTCAAGTGGGGCACCTCCCCTTGTAGGCTCACTTACCAGCTCTGAATTCTGCCAGTCGCTTGTAGAATGCTTCGTCTGATGTAGCTTTGAGAGTAAGAGTCTGTAGTTGAAATTCAGACTGATGAATCTGTAACTGTAGCAGCGTTAGCAGAATGTTTTGAGGTTTCTACAAATGGAGTTGAAAAATGCAGATGAAAAATTAATAAGTCTTCTTAATTTACAAGGTTGTCAAAACAGCAAAATGGGTTTCATTTAAAAGTACTCTATATATTACAGAAGAGGATATTTTGTGGTATGCCCTGAGTTTATGTCACATGATCCATTGGCAAAGATTAAACTTACTGAGCTTTCATGCCAAAAAATGGTGGAAAAAATCTGCTGCCTTTCCAATGTCAAAGCAATTGTTGAATGTTTGTTGTTAAACCAGTAAAAACTGGTCATAATTTCCTGAATTTTGAAAACTTAATATACATTATCTCTAACTTCAAATACATCTTTTCTCTGTTACAGCTATGTTTCAGAGTAACATCAGTGGCTACACACTAGTTTCTATATTCATTTTGAAGAGAAGTGTTTTTGGTATGAAAGTGGTAAGGGAATCACTGCTGTAACATTTATGCTATAGACACAGGTATTCCTTATTTTTGAGCTTCCAGGAAATTTATGATGCTGACTTGTATTTCTTAATCTGTTCCACTGATTATTTCTAATTTGTGAGATAATTAAATCTTTTGGTTATACTTTTCTTTGGGATTTGGCTGGTTCTGAAAATATAGGAAAATTAACAAACTCACTGAACTTTAAACTCACTTTCAATATTACCAGCAAAATGCCAAAACTTTTAAAAGAATCTTTCAAAAATTTTCCAGTAGGAAAATAAACACCTTTTTTTTTTCTTTTTAATGTCACAAAGAGAGAACTACTGAAGGATTCATGAACATTGGAGTGTTGATTCTCAATATAGCTAAGTGACCCCTGAGGTAGGCAGTATTGGATTTTTAGTTCCCGGCTTTGATCCCTAGGTAATTAGTAGAATCATAGCATCATTTAGGTTGGAAGAGACCCTTAAGATC
>NW_010563893.1:2359-2890 GCF_000687285.1 Phaethon lepturus | reverse complement strand
GAACAGCTCCTTCTGGAGGCCATCTCTAGGCACGTGAATGAAAAGAGAGTTATCAGGACTAGTCAGCATGGATTCACCAAGGAGAGATCATGTTTGACCAACCTGATAGTCTTCTATGATGGAGTGACTAGCTGGGTAGACAAAGGGAGAGCAGTGGATGTGGTTTACCTTGACTTCAGTAAGGCTTTTGACACCGTCTCCCATAACATTCTCATAGTAAAGCTCAGAAAGTATGGGTTGGATGAGTGAACTGTGAGATGGGTTGAGAACTGGCTAAGCAACAGAGCTCAAAGGGTTGTGATCAGCAGTGCAGAGTCCAGTTAGAGGCCTGTAGCTAGTGGTGTTCCCCAGGGATCAGTACTGGGTCAGGTTTTGTTCAACATCTTCGTCAATGACCTAGATGAAGGATTGAAATGCACCCTCAGCCAATTTGCTGATGTTACAAAACTGGGAGGAGTGGCTGATACACCAGGAGGCTGTGCTGTCATTCAACAGGATATGGACAGACTGGGGGGTTGGGGGGGGGGGGGA
>NW_010563893.1:0-2327 GCF_000687285.1 Phaethon lepturus | reverse complement strand
TCTGCACCTGGGGAGGAACAACCCCATGCACCAGTACAGGATAGGGGTTGACCTGCTGGAAGGCAGCTCCATGGAGAAGGACCTTGGAGTCCTGGTAGGCAATAAGTTCTCCATGGGACAGCAATGTGTGCTGGTGAACAAGAGGGCCAGTGGTATCTTGGGGTGCATTAAGAAGAGTGTGACTAGCAGGACAAGAGAAGTTATCCTCCGCCTCTGCTCTGCACTGGTGAGGCCTCATCTGGAGTATTGTGTTCAGTTCTGGGCTCCCCAGTTCAAGAGAGACAGGGAACTTTTGGAGAGAGCCCAACAGAGGTCTACGATGATGATTAAGGGACTGGAACATCTCTCATATGAGGAAAGGCTGAGAGACCTGGGCCTGTTTAGTCTGGAGAAGAGAAGACTGAGGGGGGACCTTATCAATCTCTATAAATACCTGAAGGGTGGCTGTCAGGAGGATGGAGCCAGTCTCTTTTCAGTAGTGCTCAGTGATAGGACGAGGTTACAATGGGCATAAACTGTAGCACAGGAAGTTCCATCTCAACATGAGGAAAAATGTCTTTACTGTGAGGGTGACGGAGCACTGGAACAGGCTGCCCAAAGAGGTTGTGGAGTCTCCTTCTCTGGAGACCTTCAAAACCCGACAGGACGCAATCCTGTGCAACTTGCCCTAGGTGATCCGGCCTTGGCAGGGGGGTGGGACCAGATGATATTGAGAGGTCACTTCCAGCCCCTACCATTCTGTGATTCTGTGGTTCTGTGATTCTGTGATTCCTTATATATAAGCTCTGATTTTTTAATCGGCTCAATACACCTTACGTTCCTGCTGTGTTATGCCAAAATCTTGAAGGAGTTTCCCCAAATTATTTTTCCTTATTTTTCTCACCATGTTTCAAGTCACTCAGTACTTTCACATTAAAAAGTACGCTTAATTTATTTTAAATAATGCCACATTCTTACACTGCTAAAGAAGCAGTGAATCATGTTGGAATTTAATGGACACCTGGACATATGCTTTTTTTATTGATCAGTTCAAAATCTATCTTTAACATCAGTAGGAATTCTATAGCAATAAACTGTTGTCACTGTTAAAGGAATATGGGGAGAAAATGGAGAATGGGATCATCTTTCTTCCTATTTCAATAGCTACAGTATAAAAATTGGAAGCCTGACAGACCATTAAGCCTAGGTTTATTGTAGGTAAAGTAATTATGGGGATATCCCATGGCTTCATCCTGCCTGTTTTTGATAACATGGTGTTAAACTCAAAGCTCCCTGACCAGCATTTTCTGGTAATAAGGCAAAAGGCTGGCTGCTTCAAACTCAACCTTAATGAAGAGCTGTTAAAAAAATCTGAACTTTTGTTGAGCGCATTAAAGGTCTTGCTTAATAAAAATCTTTAGGGAGTATACCCAAGAATTTTAATCTACCATGAAAATACTGTAAACTGAAGTGTGTTCCTCTTTTCCAAGCAGAGAATTTTGACGTGTTTTCTTGTAAATGTAGATAACAGTGATGAATACACTTTTTGGTAGTTGCTATGAAGGAGATTGTCTTTTCTGGTTTAATTAAATTGGAAAAGATGCCTAGAAAGGTAATACGCATTTGTTAGTAATCAGTAATATCTACTATCTAATACAAATGAATGATACTTAAATATTTTCACTGTTAAATAAATTAATAGAAACATAGAATCATAGAATATTTTGGCTTGGAAGGGACCTTTAAAGCTCATGTAGTCCAACGCCGCTGCAAAGAGCAGGGACACCTTCAACTAGAGCAGGTTGCTCAGAGCCCTGTCTCACCTGACCTGAAATGTTTACAGGGATGAGGTTTCTACCACCTCTCTGGGCAGCCTGTGCCGGTGTTTTACCAACTGCATTATGCAAAATTTCTTCTTTAAATCTAGGCTGAATCTACCCTCTTTTAGTTTAAAACCATCACTGGGGAGTTCCAAAAATGTGTAGACGTAACCCTTTGGGACATGGTTTAGTGGGCATAGTGGCATTGCATTGACGGTTGGACTTGATGATATTGAAGGTCTTTTCCAACTTTAAAGATTCTGTGGTTGTGTGATTCTGTGTTCCATGATCTTCTCAGGCACAGAGGTGAGGCTGACAGGTTGGTACTTCCCAGGTCCCTCCTTTCTCCCCTTTTTAAAAATGGGTGCAATGTTTCCCTTCATCCAGTCGCCAGCGATGCCTTTTCAAATATCAGTGAGAGTGGCTTGGCAACTACATCAGCCAATTCCTTCAGGACTCTGGGATGCATCTTGTCAGGTCCCATAGACTTAATTATTTTCACGTTCCTCAGGTGGTCTCAAACCTGAT
>NW_010563892.1:7052-12563 GCF_000687285.1 Phaethon lepturus | reverse complement strand
CTTAATGATTCTGTGATTTTGTGATTCTGAGGGATCCTTGTGAAAATGGTGGATAAGGCAGCACCGAACATGGAGCTGGGGGGTGCAGACATGTTTCTGCTTGGGCACCATGGTCTGGGTGTCTTGGTGCTGGGAGGTCCCCATGTGTGGCAGAGCAGTGATTGCTCTTTGCTGGAAAGAGACTGCCTTCATAGTTATGGGAAGAAAGAGGCACTTTTAGAGCACAACATCCACAGAAGGGCAAAAAGCAGGCCACTGCCCCTGAAGGGAACCTGGAGTGACAACTCAATCGCCATCAGTGGTTGAAGACTGGCAAGAGGACTTCCACCACTTCTTGCATTGCTGTAACGGGAACCTCCTGTTCTGTGAACAGTATCCAGCCACACGAACAAAATTATTGCAGGTTTAAAGATGTGGTGGTGAACCTGGTAGCAGATACCAGAATATCAGTTTGAAAGGTGTACACAGAGTGAGGGAGGAAATGCCTAAGACCTTGCAGGACAGTTTAGCCTGAATTATCATAAATAAGCTAAGACACGAAAATGACACTGGTCATACACCCTTCACGCCTTTGGAATTTTACAGTAGCGTATGTAAGACCATTAGAAAATGCTCAAGAAGGATGAATTGTGCATTAGCTGTGAGATGGTACAGATGAGGAGGAATTTCCATTTCAAGGTGCTACTTGCTCTTGTGAAATAACAGGAAAATAAGGAATAATTTCAACTTCAACAGTTTGTACTTGATTTCAGTTAAAAAAACTTGTTTCTGTTAAAAAAAATTCCTTGACAGAAGGAATATCCATCCCTGTTATTTACCACTGGTGTGAAACCACAGGAGCAGAAAAAGAGCTATAACTTTCTTGAGCTACAGGTTATGATTTGGGAAGATAAAGTTTCTAGAATCAGGAATTTTTTGTATGTGACAAGCTTGATCTGTTTCCATAATGTATGGTGGGAATCACTCCATCGCTCTCAGAGCTGTTTGACCAGCCCCATGCTGGGCAGCCTCTGACGCCTGGAGTTCACTCCAGTGCAGAGAGATTGTCCAGAGACAACACGCTGTCAGACTACTCTGAGGAGCATTACAATCTTTTTTTAGAAGCAAACATAAAAGAGCTTAGTACCTGTCGCAAGCAAAAAAAATGTTTTGAAAGGAAAACAAACAGAATGAGGAGTTAAAAAGCATGATTTTTTTTCCCCCATTTATTTTGAGCCTGCTTCTTTCAGGTACATAAAAATTGGCACAGGCTGCATTTTTTAATGATTGTACTTTCTGTGCACAACGTACAAGGAGCAGGTGTGTCTCCTTTGGAAATGGGACCTACTTTTGCTTCCCAAATGTCAATCACCATTTAAAAAACATCACTCTGCCCTCTGGCTGACGGCCACATGTGGAAAAAGATAACTGGTTTCCCAAGTCTCCTGATTAGCACAGAAGGTTGAAGATGTCTGGCTTATAAAGGCTTCACAGCTTCTTCCCTGAGCAGGACGAGTGCCTTCCCGACCTCCCTGCAATTACCGCGCTCTGTGCATCACTGCTGGCCAGGCGGGAGCTCCAGCCCGCAGTAGCGGGCAGCTTTTCTCACCCCGGGTGCTCCAAGCCTCAAAGCAAGCCTGGACAACCTGGAGGTAAAAACACCGCTAGCTGAGCAGGAAGAAAGGAGACATTTCAGGGCAAGGATAAACTCTTTTGTTCACTCATTCCTGCACTCACAAGTTGCAAATTCTCGGCCGGCTGGGCACCGGGACTCTTCTGCGTTAGCCGAGGGATTTACCAGGTGTTCAGGGGATGATCAGGAAAACTCTTATTTTTACCCAAAACTTTGTTTACTTGCCTCAGTGGCCATTTGAATGTAATTAAAAACTTTATCAGAAAGGCACAGGCATAAGGAAAATGGAAAGAACAGTTTGTGGCATGGCAAGAGGTGGAGTTATTTAGGTTTCCTTTCTAAAAGTTAGGAAACTACAAGTGAAAAACAAGAGAGTAGAGAGGTTATGTTCTTTTCAGTTACGTTCAGTCCTGTAAAAAGTAAAACATTGCTTTTTTAGGATGCAGAAGAAGGATAGTATCCATTCGTTGCATCTCTGCTTTCAGTGCTTTTTGCTAGATATAAGTTCATCTATTATTTAAGACATAATATAGAATATGAAAATGATACATTTTTAAATTAAAATACACACTTAGGTAATTTTTTTAATTCCCTTCCTTTGGCCTTTAAGCTGCCTTCAGCCTCTGATATCTAACAGGACCACCTCAGGCCCTGTCCCCCACATCCAGAAGATCACTTCTGGTCCAGCTGTACCATCCTAACGACAGGCTGGCGTCTGTTCAGACAGTCTGAATTCTGGCATTTCCTAATGTCCAAGCATTTGATGTTTCAACCTGAGCTGTCTTTCTAGCATAAACTTTCTTACATGTAACATGAGATAATTTTTATGAATATCACTCTCTCCCAAAGACATGTATAAGACCAGCCACTCTGTAGGTGCACATGAGACCACGGGGACTGACTCGGCAGAAGCCCAGGAGGACTTGGGCTCAGGTCCAGGCTGAGGACGGCATTTCCCAAGTTACATGTGTTCTTCATGCCCACGAGGCAGAGCATCACCTCCTGTCTCCGGCAGCTGGCATTTTTGCCTTCTGGTTTTACATGTAGCATGGGAGCCACATGGCCCCATCTGCCCATCTTCTGGGCAGTGTCTTCATCTGGAGACACTGGCCTGGATGCAGACAGTGAAGGAAGATGATCACTGTAGGCAAATCAGAAGGAACTGGTATCTCTAGGGAACAGGTTAGGAGAGAAACCTATATCTGCTCCTGTTTAAACTGCATAACCCATATTGTTAACCTGCCTTTTTTAATATGAAAGGATTTTTTTCAAATTAGGTCTGCCAATGTTTTTGCCTTACTAACAATCTTACTTATCTCAGAGCTCAAGTTATTATTAGTAATTTCGTATTCTGCAGTTGGTAGCTTTCTTGACTCTTATTACTAGCATTTTTATTTCAAAATCCTTTGAGATAATCTGAGATGCAGGGAAAGACATCTGGCATTCCTTTATATGCCTTGAGGGAGGTTCTGGATTGCTCATTTAAGTTTTAATTGCTATTTTATAGCTGTATATTTCTAGATGGCTTCTTACAGACCTATTCCCATCTCATGAAGTCATTCTTATAGACAATCCAGACACAGTGGTCCGGCACAATCCAGGTCTGCTCAAAAGTTTATTACTGTGATTAAGAGATGGAGAAATAACGCAGACATTTATACATATGCAAAACCTTAATAGTTAAACAGGCCTTTCCGGGAGCAGTGGCACTAAGAAAGGCTGGTTTCCTTCGAGGCAGCTCCTTCACAGCCACCTCAGGTCTCCTCCCAGCTCCTGTATCCCTCTGTCCACGTTGCAGTCCTCCTCTGTGTCCTGCCCATGGGGCAGCAGGGGCTGGGGATGGTGTGGAGCAACTTCTCTGCAGATCGCCCAGCCGGTGGGGATGTTGCCTTGGCTGGTGGCTGCTGCCTCTTGGGAGGGATCAGGCTTGAATTACACAGGCATTTCCCTTCCTGCAGGGACCGACTTGCCTTTCCAGTTCCCGGTCACTGACCGTCACTAAGTCTGTGAAATTTAGACCTTTGAGGTCTCTTTATGACCGTCAAGCTTGACTCAAATAGGCTGAAGGTATCAGATGGTTGCTTGGAGGATGCAATCCACCTGAAGTTGATTGTCCAAGATCTGGGTTCCCTCATCAGCCAAGGGGAAGAAAGAGGCAATTCTAGATTCCCACCGCATGTCTCAGCTGGTTTCCTTGCCCATGTACCAGAACCACTTGATCCAGTGATCTTTCAGATCTTTCAGATGGCTGCAACTCAGTGAAGCAAGTCCTAGGTGAAATGCATGAATCTCCACCAAGCTCTTCCCCGCTTTAATTTGACTTTTTCCCCAGCCTGATTGCACACCTGGGAACAAAGAGGAATCTGTCAGCATGAAGAAATGTCTTACGGAGTTAGTGCTTGGATCATAAGGGCTGGTTGATGGAATAAAGGTCTGCCATACCAGTTTGTTACTATTTCTCAAGGTATCAGTTTGAATCAACATCAGAAGTTTTCAGATGGTATTTCATGTCTTTAAATCCATCTGTTCCCCATGCTCCAGAAATTGTTTCTGTGGTTTGAGCCTCCATTTTCTCCTACAACAGATTTTCTTCCTTCTGGTGTGGGGCTTCTCCCTTCCAAGCTGTCTTTCTGACAGGGAAATAAATATCAGAAGGAATGCTGATGTTTTGTGTTCGATGTCCAGACCATTGAAAATGAGCCAAACATTCTCCACCCACTTCCCTTCATTTCTCAGTTCCTTTAATTTTTACCCCTTCTCCTTAATTGGCCTGTGCCGGTCCCACTGGCTCCAAAGAGTCAATGAGAAATGAAGTTGCATGGCAGCCCCAAAGCATGTCAACAAGACTCTGAAGTGATTTCAGGACTGAAATAGCAGCAGTTGCTTCAGATCAGGAGTTATATTAACTGAGGAAGAGGAGGGATTATTTTGTGCCTTCACAGCAGCTCCGGCAAGTTCGATTGTCCAGTCTAAGACTGTTCATGAGACTGTTCCTCACAACCTATGTTCACTCTATGTTTGGTCACATTTTACTGAACACCTAGATGTTCTCCTGAGCTCCAGGGATCTGGCAGAGAATGCCTTGCTCTGGTCTTTTTAACCTATTCAATTCATTACAAACTTTGTTGTTGGAGAAAATATGGAAACCCAGGAGGAGGAAGAAGAAAAAGAGCTTGTCTAAACCATAGGAAAGAGATGATGTAAAGTAGAAGCCAAAGGGGAAAAAAAGTGGAAAAGATCTATCCTAAAATCAAATGGGGGAAAAAAAGCTGGCTAGAAAGTTTAATTAATTCTGGCTAGAAAGAGAAGAGGAAATGAAAAATGAAACAAAGAGCAGAACTGGCACTTGAGAGAGAGAGAAGAAAGATGCTGAAAAGAAAGATGCTGGGGAGAAAGAAGCCCCGTAAATTAAATGAAATGCAGCAATATATGCTGCAGAGAAACCCTTTCAGCAGGCTCAGAGAATCTGTCTCCATTAAAGTTTCATAGTGAAGGCTCAGTGGGATTTTCAATATTTAAAAAGTGTTTCTGAAGGTAGCCAAGGCAAGATGCACTGGTAACTCTTGAAAGGCTAATGCATTAAATTTTATTATGTCTTCAAATAGCATGGGACAGTGTCTAACTCTCGATTGCTTTAAGAGAGCACTCTCATGCCTTGCTGTGCTCCCTCCTTTCATTTAAAATGTCTCTGTCTGGGGTATTTTACATCCTCTGCTTTTCTCTCTGATGAAGATGAGACAGGTGCAGGAGGCCTGAAGGCAGAAGCTGGGAATTGTGGGGCTGCTGAAAGGCTGCTGAAAGGCTGCTGAAATGCTGCGCTTACCATGGCACTGGGGTAAGACCCTCACACCCTGCAGAGAGGCACAAGTGGAAAGACAAGGTCAAGGCAAGAGGTTTCA
>NW_010563892.1:4821-7021 GCF_000687285.1 Phaethon lepturus | reverse complement strand
GGAATGCCGGTTTCATTTGTGCAGACAGAAGTGACAGATGCCGTCCTGGTGACTAGTAGGTGGTATCTTCAACTGCCCTGACATGGGACAGAATGCCCTGGGCAGGGACAGTTTGTCCTCTCTTGAAGTCCTGTCTAATGAGGGGGAGCAAAAGCCCAAAGGGAAAATAACTCACACATGCAACAGCTCTTACAGGCAGGGCTGTCACACTTTTGCCAGGTCGCAGGCGTGGGTCTGAGAAAGGAGTCAACTTGTGCGTTGAAGCCAAGAAGAGGAGCAGCAGCATGGCGGAGGCGCAGGTCTCCACGTGGAGGAGCATCCCTGCTCCAGAAACGAAGCCCAGCTCCTCACCCCTGGTTTCATAGCTGCTGGCAAGTGCTCTCCTTCTTCATGTACTCAAAGTATCAGGCCAGCAAAACAACTACTTGAAAGTTATAAAATAATGTGATTTATTCCTGTGGCACACCCTTCCTTCTCATCCTCAACTTTTAGGGGCTCCCAAGATGCTGTACACCCTCCACACCCAGCCTCATGGCACGTTCAGGACAACGTAGGCTTCCAGGGGTTATAACACTAAAAAATCTGAGTGAGAAAGGTGGCAAAATGTCCCCCGGCAGGGAGTTGTCCCCAGTGCCACGCGCCTGGCGGGAGCAGAGCCCCGGTGGGTGGCAGCATCGCCCCACGGCCGGCTCTGGCTGCTGGCCTTCACGGTCCCTGCGTTGCCAGGGGTTTCGCTTTATGACACTTGCATTTCTTTTGTGCCATCCTGAATTTCAGTAACTTTAAACAACTTTCTAGAAATAACATCGTCTGTGTCATAGTCCCTGTGTAAACGGCATAAATCTCTCTTACTGCCTCGCATCATGGGCTCTGCTGCGCGGCACAGCATTCCGTACAAAGATCAGACTCCAAAAGCTTTTACGCCGACTGGCACTTATATGAGTTATCCCCTTTTTACAATAAAAACATTTGGCCCAAGATGCAGGCGCCTACATTTAGGCATCCACTTGCATGCTAAGCGCATGACGCGTCTACTGTCCACAGAGATCTCACCAAGGTAGCCTGCTGAGCTCAGCTGCTGGTTTGGAGGACTAGCCTGGTAGCCTTGGGGCTGGCAGCACTGCTCCCCTGGCCACAGCACTGCCGGTCAGGGGAGCTCAGAGGCTGGGCTTGCATGTAGCAACCTGCTAAATTTTGAGGGTTTCACTGAAAATTGAACTGCTCCTCCCATGTAGCTACTTCAGGACAGAATTATCTCATCCTTTCACATCCAACCAGGGCAGGGAAGTAACGCAGCAGAGTCCCACCGGGCTGACATCGAACCAAAGGTGGCCACCACTCAGCCAGTTTCTCAATTAATTTTGGAAATGAGAACTGGAGACCTGTCATTCAGATTCAGCCCCAAACTCCATCTACCTCCTGCTTCTAGCAGACACTGTTAGTGGCAGATGCCACGGAAAGACTAAGGACAGAGAAGTGTCTGTCATACCTCCCTCGCCTAGCCCTTGTTTCGTTTTCAGCTCAGAGGCTTTCCCTTGGCTTGGTAACCCTCAGCAGATCCCTGTTCCAAGTGTCTGTCCGTGTAATGAAGACACAGGTCAGACTGTGTGATGGGAAGGAAGATGTGGCACTGGACTCTTTCTCAGTGTGACTTGTCTGGCTGGAATGTAAAAGAAACCAATTTCCCTCCCACCACTACACAAGGAAAATAGGGTGGTAGCTCAGATGCGAAGGTCTCCATTTGGCACATGTATAAAACCAGGTGGGAAGAATCCCATCCTCACTGAACTGTGGCCTCAAGAAAGGCACCTCCATCTGGTGGCCATGCTGTTTTGTGCTGCATGGTTCTCTGTAACTGCTGCTCATTGGTGATTTTTAGTATTACATATTTTTCAGTGAGAAAGTATGCAAAATGTTATCTGTTTAATGGATCACAGGGAACCACGAATGCCAAGAAAATAATAAAAGTAATAAGTAATTGTTCTTAAAAAATGTGGTCTGATGCTTGCCTCAAAATTTAATTGTCATAACGACTGAAATTCAAACAAGGTATCGGACAAAACCTGAAGCGAAACAGCAAAGAGCACTGAACGTGTTTCAAGCTTTTTTTGGTCACAAACCAGAAACCCGTTCTCCTTTGCATGACTTTCCCTGATGTGCAATTCTTTCCTTTTGGTAGCTGCGAAAGCATTTTTGAGGT
>NW_010563892.1:0-4790 GCF_000687285.1 Phaethon lepturus | reverse complement strand
CCCTACCAAAGAAACAAGCAGAAACATGCTTCCAAACCAAGTGGCACATGCAAGATTCTGCAGTGAGAAGGCTTTCTCAGTCTCCCAGCCAGCTCTACTGCCCTGGGTTTCCTAATCCAATGCCAGGGATACAGAGACAGAATGAAATGACCCAAGAAAACGGTCATTATGAGGAAAGGACAGACTGCCAAGTTCTCCTCCAGCTGCCTTTCTCCTCCGGAGCTGAGCAAACCCCATGCTGTCCCCGGGGGGCTGCGGCACATTTGGCTCATGGGCAACATGAGCCAAGGGGCATCTGGGCTCTCCCTTGCTACAGAGCTCAGCACAGACATGATGAAACCTCGGCCAAAGTCTGATATCTTCAGTTCCCAAATGTCTAATGCTGCTTAAAAGTAGAAGCCAAGATAGGACAATGTAAAATTATCTGTTGTCTGCCTCAGCAGCAGGGCAGGTCTATCTTTTCTCTCTGATAAACTGAATGATTTTGACCCAGATATAACCTCTGGTTCGAATTTAGAGGTAAGCATCATCATATCAGTCTTGTGCCAAGGCTCAGCAGCAACTTGTGGCAGCAGTGATGCAGTGTTTCACAAGATTGGATGGGCCAGATGAGGCTGCAGGATCTGGGCAGTGTGGTCAAGCAGATGCTCACCTCCACGCCACATCTGGAGGGGTCCAGGGGCAGGGGACAGTATAAACTGTAATGAAGCTGTACTGCCAGTGGCAGGACTAGAGCCGATTCCAGGTACTTGAGAGTTTACAGCCACAAAAGTGGATTTAATTATCACTTTACTGGGCTTTAAGTGAGCTGTAAGACTAATCTAAATTTAACTTGCATTACAGGGACGGCAGCCTCTTTACAAGCTTCCTCAACAGACAAGTGTCAAATTAGGGCTATATCAATAGATAAAGGGGAAAAAATAAAGCCATTGATGGCCACAGATTTCCCAGCTGATCTCTTTATACTCGGCTATAAAAGCCTATCACCTTTCATTAAAGAAAGTGAAAATTGTTGACAACTCTTTCAAATGCTAATCGTTAGGAAGCAACTTGAACTAAATATAATTAGAATCAAATAATGTGCATCCTTTATTGAGGATTAACAACACTCAATATCTTCTGCTATTTACACTTCCAGATAATCTGAGTCATTAGTTTGGGACCAGATGTTGGAGCCCCTCCAAGCAAGACTGTGCCTTCAGCATCACAGGTGCCGATGCCATCAGGACCCAGCGCTGTGGCTTGGTTTATAGCAGGTTTTGAAAAATGCAATGCTTTACTCAGGCACAAATGCTTTCCAGGGCAGAGAGGGCTCTGCTCTTGCTGCCTGCCCGAAGGCAGGGCAGCCCACGGCTCCCAGGGCCTCACCCCTGGGCACAGAGGAGCCACCTGGACTCGGTGGCAGACCTTTGCACGCCATAAAGGGGTGGACTTTGGCAAATTCCTTGGATTTTCATGCACCTGCACCTGCTGACCTGGCTAAGAGGATTTTCGAGGTCACGGTGCCTGTGAAACAAGCCAGGCATGGGGCTCTGCTGGAAGGTCCCCCCAGGCTTTGGGGGACAGCTCGGAGAGGCATGAGCCCTGGCTTGGAAGAGCCCATTTCCTGTCCCGCTGACCTGCCCCACTAACATCCCTCCCCACCCTGCCCTGGGCAGCAGGAGCCAGGGCCTGTCCGCATGACCGAAATCCCTAGCAGGCAGCAGAAGGGAGTTGCCTGCACCATGCCTGGGACTCCTGCGCAGTCATTTTGCTCACGCAGGTTTCTCTCTCTTGGATGTTTCTTTACCAGACAGGACCACGCTATGTCACTCATCTAGTCCAAGCCAGATGTCCACCTGCATAGTCAACAGTTAGGTACCTCCAGAGGGTTATTAAACCTGGTCTCTGATGACCTGTGCTCAGGAGATGTCTGCCTATCTCCCTTGACCTACATTTTGCAAGACTGAAGTTAGCCATCTGGTGGCATGAACCCTCCACAACCTTGGAGAACACTCCCTGACAGGCATCAACTACACAGCTCCTAGAAATAAACTATTTAGTCCCCTTTATACATACTCTTCTGTAAGAATATAGCTAGGCCTAGCACACAGCATACCCAAACTTAACTATGCACTTCTTCTCACCACTCCTTCGTCTCAGACCGTTGCTACCTGTTGTACTTTTGCCGTAAATTCCTCCCCTTTGCAGAGCTTAGGGACCACTTCTGAACCGCCCTGGCTGCTTATCTACGGGTTCAGCACACAAAAGCGATGCTGGTGCTTCCCTGGATCTTTGCAGAAGGGCAAACCTTGCCCACCCTGAGGATCTGAAAGAGCTGAAGTTGGAGGGAGCTCCCTGTTTTCTTCCTCCCAGTTACCTGGGAGCTGGAAAGGTAAGCACAGCCCAGGCTAGAGGAATGGCCTCTGGGTGAACCCCGTGCTCTGCGTCTATTTGCATTGCTGAGAAGTGCTGCTTATCTTTTGGACTTTCAAACCACGGAGTTTAAAGAAATACTGGAGTGAAATTATAGCTGCTGCTGATTAAAGCACTATATTTAGGCTTCACTGTAACTTAAACGCCAGATTGTGAACTCTGAAATATGTTTTACATAAACTCTCTACCCATAAACAGTGAGCTAAAATACCCAATTTGTTCTGTTGACTTCAGCCAACTACAGCACAATTCTGGTTATACATTAGACCCAGGGGACTGTCTCAAACCTTGAATTAACCAGGAAAATACAGATAGCCAGAGAAAACGGCCAGTGAGAATATCCTAGCTGCAAACTTCACGGTTTGCCTGCTGATATCCCGTGTTAGGATGAGCCACTTGGCTTCAATTAGCATTCTAGCTGTGGGGTTTGTTTGTTTTAGTTTCAGAAAAGCCCCACAAAATGTCAATCATGTGAGACCCACCACCCAAGGTGAAGTGCCTGAGTGGAAATCTACCTTTGAAGGGATTTAGTCCTGGGTCGTGGGTAAATATCTGAGGTAAAACAATGTGGATAAAGCCCTGCTGAGCCAGCTGACCTTGGTGAAGGCAGACAGGGCGGTTATCTGAACTTCATTTATCTGAAGTCTCCTGCTGTTTGAGGTGGGATTATGTCGTCCACCTCACACCAAGAGAGGGGATTCTGTATGCCCCAACAAACCTAAGGGGCTTGACCCAGCGTCCACAGTTACATCTCAGGAAAGCAAGTGACCTTCCTCTGGAGAGCAAAGAAGTTTAGAAATTCAAAGCCCATATGATTCAGGCTGCATGGCTCATATGCAATCACGAAGGGCAGGAGCACACAGAGAGAAGAAACATGGAATAATTTTGGGGAGACACTGAGCTGAGATACAGTGGTGAGGCTGTGTGACACCTCCCAGGCTGTCATGAGGATTGCATGCCTCCAGAGTTTTCCCAAAACCTTTGGTCACTTCTATGATGACTTTTTATGAGTCATCTCTTAAAAGCCTGCTGGCTGTTTGCTCCATCATAGGGATTTGGAGCATCCCATACCTATCTCCATCCCAGGTTTCTGTAGCTATGCCCAGCAAAACAGCTTACCCTTGGTGAGCCTGAAGCTGGGACCCACAGGGGCTCCATCTAGACTAGTGTATAAAAGGACCACATGGAGTCCTTGGGCCTAAAGAGCAAGTGACATGGCTGGCCTGAGTCCATATAGCTAAATTCCCTGTCACATCCATACTTCCCACTGGGAATTGCAGAAGGGCAAAGCCTTCTGCACGCTGAGCAGCTCCAGTTACCTCATCAGGATCTCTTATGCAGTGCTGTTGGGCAACAAGTTCCCCATACAGACTGTTCACCTCCTGCCCACGTCCAGCTCAGTCCCAGTCCTCACCTGGAAATCAGAAGTGGAAAAAAGTCAACTGTCCCTGTCTAATTAATTCTCCCCAGTCAGGAAAAATAAAAGATACATCACTGATGACTTAAGATGGAGTTTCCAGTGTTTCCAAAACAACAGTGTACCTTTCCTTGTAAGCCTGATGGTCTCTCATGTTGTACTGCTGACACAAAAAGTTAAATAGAAAAAAAACCCCAACAACAAACCAAAACACTGAAGAACACCGAAGAATTATTCCTAATCCCCCTTTACTTCACAAAAAAATTCTAGTCAAACCTTTTTAAACAAGCAGCAGTGAAAGGAACAGTATGGTATATTTACAATTAATTTTAAGCTTATGAAATCACCTCATGAATGAAATGCGTGTCTGAATTGTATGAGAGTCAAGAAGGGAGAAAAGATAACACCAGTGAGGGGAGAGCAGATTTATGTAGTGTCTGCAGGTTGCCTTTCATTTTCTGAACAGCAGGAGGAGATTAATATTGTCACAACAACATTAATGATGCTGTAAAATCATAAGGACAAAAGAGAGCCAGGATTTGATAAAAGTGAGATTTACAGCTGCATCAGTCAATTTAATTATCTTTTACTACACTTAAACTAAGCAGTAAGACTAATCTCCATTTAACATGTTTTACAGGGTCTGCAGGCGCTTTACAATCCTCCTCCATTCAGAAGTGTCAAATTATGGCAATATTGATAGAAGAGTGGTGTAAATGGTTGTCTAGTCAATCCCCGAACCAGTTAATATCTTTCTTTACTGCATTGTAAAAGCCTATTACCCTCAAGTTTTGGAGTGAAATTTGTGGACAGTAATCTGAGTTGATAATGTTTAGAAAACAAGTTCGGAGAAGATAAAGATCCACGTCCACCTGCCCGTGCTTGCTATGAAAGGCAGCGCTGACTGCCTGCCCTCCAGCTCTGCTGCCTGCTCTCCGGCCCTGCTGCCTGTCCTCCG
>NW_010563891.1:0-3300 GCF_000687285.1 Phaethon lepturus | reverse complement strand
GAGCAGGGACGGGGTCCCACGCGTCCGCGCAGCGTTTACACCGTTTCTGCCTTTGTCCCTGGCCGCGCCCCGGTCAGGGGCAGACGCAGAGCCGGGGAAGGTGATCTAACGCAATAGATACCCATGTAGGAACTAAAGTGCTATCGTCAGTCACTTTTTGCCATAAAAAAGGTGCGGGCTTAGTAGAAAAGGGCAATACTCCAGAGAGGCAGCGCATGGAGGTTCGAGATGAGCAAACTGGCATTTGACAACAGCTTTCTGTAGCAAAACCACTGTGTAAACACGACCACAATCGTGAAAAAAACAAGCTGTGAAAGGAAACAGTAGTGGAGGTGGGTTTTTTGGCTTGCTGTAAATAATAGAAAAAAAAAGTAACACCTAGCCGAGGACAACGACATATAGTGAGACATTGCATGAGTTGTACCTGTGTGGAGGGGTAGAGAATCAACCCCAAAATTAACCCAAGCAGTGGTGAGTGAACTGCTGGAAGAGGACTGCGAGGGAAATTAGCTCAACAGTGTCAGAGGAAGAGGATGAATATTTGGCTGTCCAAGAGGGTCAGGGGGGTCCTAAGATGCAGCATGGTCTCAGAGCTTCCCTCAAAGGCGGGTAAACTGAATTTTTCATCTCCAGAGTTGAAGACAGAATTGCTCTGGGCTTATCCTGTTGCCTTTACTGTTTTTCTGTTTCCTCACCCTGCACTGGGCAGGGAAAGGTTTTTCACGGAGAGGGTGGAAGCACAGCGTAAGGCTCTGAGACTGGGCCAGGACCCGCAGCAGTGAGAACGGTATCAGGGTATTGGCGAGATCCCCCTGCCCCACGTCAAGGGCTGAATGACAGAAACTGCAGCTGGGAGCAAAGCAGCCGTGGGTGGGGGAGCGGAACTGCAGCTCTAGTATCAGAGTTTACGGAACGGGGATGGAGAAAGCCGAGACAGCTGAGCAAGGACAGTATGTCAGAAGCAGAGAAAACATGATGGGTAAGGTACAAGCCATGTCAGAAGTGACTCAGGGTGCTAGGTCCATGTGGAATGGCCTGGGCTGAGCTCTCGGGAAGGAGAGGGCTCATCAGAAATAACTTTGGTTATTTGCAAAACTGGAGAGACCAGCTAGCACATGTAGATTGCTGCTGATGGAGCCCATAGACTCAGTAAAATTTAACTGAGGAAAGCATTTTCACCCTTTACGAAGGCACATCTGAAAAGTACATGCTTGAACTCAGATGCCAAGGAAGGTGACAAGCCGAGTTGAGCCATAAAACATTTTCCAGGAGGACTGTATACGAGGTAGTGTTAGGTTTTCCTCTTCTTGTGGCTTGTGATATATTGTAGGACACTGGATTATTTCCAGTGACTATCCTGCAAACAACTGTTGATATGCTTCTAGCAGTTTTAAATGCTACATGACGTATTTCTAAAGCCTGCGTTGGTGGAGTTGCCTGGAGTTAGTTCCTTCCACCCATCTGTCACTGGTTGCTGCTTGTGATCATTCTTCCATCCCATAACGCACATAGGAGACTTTCTGTTAGCATTTGGAGGATATGACCAAAATATGTCCAGCGTTGCTGGTTCTGGTCAAGACAAGCTACTGACTGGTGATTTCTCAAGATTCCTGTGTTAGTGAAAAAAATATTTCCATTCACGGTATACAATCTTTTGTAAGCACTTGCCTTCAAGGCAGTTATTTTCTTTTTGAATGTTTTCTAACACTCAACTTGCAATGATGTATTAGCAGCCAGCTTACAGTCAAGTTGAAACCGTGCAGTTTTTTCTGGTAGTTCATATATTTGGTTTTCACATGCTTTAGTGCTCTGAAGTGCTGAAAATGCCTTCTTGGTGCCATTTTTTTAATCTAATTTTACGAGTATTTGTGTTGTCATGCATGGTTTTTAATACTATTTCAAATGCTTCGGTAATGACTGGACACTGGCTATGTGCAGCATGCAAGAAATCTTCCAAATTCCACTTGAAATCTCAACACGTTTTAACTTACTTTTTGGTAAATCACTGATAGTACATTACTGATCTTAAGTCTATTGTATAGACAGAGTATCCTACCTTGTCTAAAATGGCTTCATATTAAAGGATCACAATTTTTTCATTCAAAAAAGTGCAATCAAGCAACTAGCCTAGATATTGATCAGAGTGAATAAAACATTTTTTCCCAACATTAAGATTTTACAGTGTTGTCATTATCTATCTTTAATAGTTGGACTAGATGGTCTTTTCCAATCTAAATGATTCCATGATTCCGTAATTCTGTCTTGTACAAGTAGATTATCTGTCCAGCCTGAAGATGGGAAGGGACTCCACTATGTAGGAATAAACCGCTAGTAGGGATGAATGAAGTCTCTGGGTGGTGCTAATTCCTTCCAGTGCAACTACTTCACAAGAACAATTATTTTGCTTTTGGGTGGTATTTGATTGCAACAACTGGCTGGCATATTTCTGAAACTCTCCCCAGAGAACATGTCCGTGTCCTCAGAGAAGATATCCACCTCAGGTATTAGAAATGGTCTGCTATACTCTTGTGCTTCTGACTATAATGAGAATAATATCGAAACATTGCAGATGCCAAGTGGCAGAGGCTTTCTCATTCTTTCTGTGAAGGAGTAGCAGTAATTAGTAACTCTCTGGTAATGCTGTAAGTTCATTTCTCTCAGCAGTTCATGCCACCCTGGGACAACTGGTCCTTCTCCTCTTAACACAGTGGAAAACAACATGTTTGTTTCTTCAAGGAATCTGTCTGAGCTCTGGGGTCCAGGAGCCATACTGCATCCACAAATCTGTTAAGACATGGAGGACTAAATTATGCCACGCTTTCTCATGCAAGTTGTAAAATCTTACTCTGGGGCTACTTGTACAAGTAAAGCTTTATCCACGGGAGTAATCATTTCATCCTCAGATGGCGGAATTTATTACTCTGCTCCGATACGACAGAAAAAAGAGAACTTTGTTTGTTGGGGTGCTCTTTCTCTACACATATCACCTTACAACTCTTAGACAAGCTTTCTGAGAAACCGCAAAGGCCAGTTTACTGCTCATGGTTTGCACCTGCATTATATTATCTTTGATCAGAGACATAATTGACAGCAAGCTTGCGGGTAAATGACATTTAAGATATATAGCTATGTTCTCATTCTGTTTTTAAGGGCAGATGGTGAGATGACATTTTGCCCAAATATCAGTGATTTCTGGGAAAGAGACTTAGATAAGAAACACTTTGTAACATCCCTGTGGATTTCTCTGCTACTTTCATTCTCATACACTATAACACACAGAATCACAGAATCATTAAGGTT
>NW_010563890.1:5865-14405 GCF_000687285.1 Phaethon lepturus | reverse complement strand
CCGCCGTACCACCGCCGTACCACCGCCGTACGTGCCGCGGAAAGCAGGAGCACACCGGGGTAGGCGGCTTGGGTAAGGAGGGAGGGTGAAAAGTGCCCAGTGAACCCAGCTTTTGCCCCTTACCCCCGCTTTGTGTGCGGGATAAGCAGAAAAAATACCTACTCGTGTCAGGAAGGCATCTGCGCCGAAGCACGAAATAAAATGACCCCTCGGCAGAGCGTTTCCGCGAGGTGTTTGACCGAAGGAAAACGTAGGCTGAACACCAGGAGAAATTTCCTGAGGCTACAATGCATTAAATCGTGGGATCACCTTCTGAGAGGCACGTTGGGAACCACGAAACCAGCTGCTTACGGCACCGTAAAACGTCCCGTCGGTGCCAACGCGATTTGGGTTCAAGGGAGCTGTACCGAATCATCTACCACGCCTTTTCCAACTCTCGCCCCTAAAACCCAGACCCAAGAAGTACAAAGAAAGCAGAACAAACAGTGATGTCAATTTTCTAAAGAAATACAATCTTTTTTACGTTATTGTAAGTCATAAAGCCCTTGTGCTCGCGCTCTATACTTAATCTTAATATTCCAGTGCCATCCACAAAAAAATTCAGGTTTAACCCTCACAGTTTATATTGTCACTATAAATGCTGGTAAAAAAATATTGTACAGTTGGGTGCAGTTTATTCTTTACATTTTAATGGCTATAGCAAAACTCCATTGCTAACTAGTAAAAAAAAATTAAAAAAAAATATAAAGTTGAATGTGTTTTACAGCTATGTCGTCATGGGAAAGCTGTATTTCAAAGCGAGAGCATCAACAGCAGTGAAACGAGACATTTTTAAACAATTTAAACATTTTTAATGGGACATTAAAAAAAAAGCACTTCACCAAAATCTCTTTGCCAGTATTTTAGCTAATAGGGTTGCAGTGCATAAAGGACGGGTTCTGACGCCTGCACAGGCCACCCAATACTGAGCTGCTGCTCAAGTGTCTTGAACTCTAAGTGTAAATGGAAAAAACATCTAAAATTAAGCGTTTCTCCTGGAGGAACAAATTGCTGATAAAGCAAATCTTCCCATAGGACAAGCACACCTGCTGGAAGGTAGAGAGACATTTTTATGTGTGGGATTTTAACTCGAGATAAAATACTTTTCACGGGCAGTCATATGGAAGACAGCTGGCCAAAAATAATAATAAAGGAATTTGTGTCCCTCGGGAAATTCTGAGGTTTAAAAAAAATACAATTTTTGACCTAAGCTGGGACGAGAACTTTAGCGCTCCAATTTTTTTCGTTTAATGACATATTCCCAAATAAAAATAGTATATTTCTTTTCACTTTACCACTTTGACATTTCTTTTCTTTTATTATTGCATAATTCTCGAAGTCCAAACCACCCATTACACCACGCCGTTATGTTTCCTTATGCTATACACTACAGCGACAGGCATAATCTCCACCCTTCTTTAAGACCCCTATTAAACCAGCTAAGTTTCTTCATGAAACCGAGTATCAGAAACAACAAGGATACCTGCCCCATGCCGGGGGGACGATGGCTTTTTGACTACCAATTTTCAAACGTGCTTTTAAAAGGTAGATGTAGGAGATCAGAGCGGCCAGGAAGAAAAGCAGCGCCCAGCACAACCCGAACAAGCACAGGGAACACGACTGTTGAAAAAACCTGCACTAGCTCTCGGGCTGGTGGCTGGCAGGAAAATGGGCTGGCACAAGCCCATCATCACTGGTGGTTTGATTCTTGCTGTGGGCAGGGAAGCGAAACTTTGCAAAGGAAAAACGTGGTACCCAGGGAGCGCCTGGCCCCCCTCCCCAGCTCAGGAGACCCCATGTTTTTGGCCAAGCGCTTGGACCAGAAGGGCTATAAATGTATCACACAGGAGTAAAACAATACTGTCAGAAGGAGACGAGAAAAAAAAAACGTATGAACATTTTGGCTAATTTTGGCAAAAGCTTGGATAATGTTGATACATCCTTGGAAATGTTTGCAGTTACTCCAGTCAGTGTTTTCTGGTAGAAAACTTCTCTGCTGGAAAAATATTGACCTGCTCTACCATGAAATATCTTACTTTCATTATTTGTTTGGACTCAGCCATGATGTTCAGCGCTGTGCAAAACCTCCTGGATCCAAAAACCCTCCAAACTGCCCCGTAGAAATGAAATAATAACCTAGCTAGCCCTAGCCACTGCTGCTCCAAGTGTCCAGAGGCCAGGTCCTTGGAGTGTTTCCTAAATTCCTGGCCGAAGCGGCTTCTTTCACCAAACTTAAGGTCTCGCCTCTCTCTCCAGAAACATGCACCTCCAAAGGACAGCTAAATTCACCGGGAGGGAGGTGCGTACGGGGTTACTCCCTGGTGTAAGGGGCTGAGAGTCAGACCCTTGCTCTCACATACCTTCTGTCCAAACTGTTCTAACTTCCCCACCGTCTGCCCTTCTGTTTATTCTATTTTCTGCCTCTTTGTCTTCCTCTCCAGTGTTTGGAGACCTTCTTTCCTTTTTCAGCCTCTCTCTTCCTCCCATCGTGTCCCCCAGCTCGCTCCTTCCTTCCTTCCTTTCTTTCTTCTTTCCTTCCTTCTCAGCTCTCTCCCCGGCGTTTCTGTTCTCTCCTCCCTCCTCCCTCTCTTCCACCAGGACTTCCCCGCCTGCCACCGGCGGCACCTCGTCTGCCAGGGGTAGGAGGAGAAGGACACGCCGTGGCCAGGCAAGCCTTAGACACTGACAGCCCAGTCTCCCCTCGCCTGGGGACCGGTGGCCGCTCCTGCATCTCCTGCTGCTTTCAGTCTGCAAGCACCGGCCGTGCGTAGAGCCGCGTAGCGGTGGGAACCCCAGAGGGGCAGGGAGGTGCCCCTCCTTCCCGGGAGACAGCGCAGAGGGGTCCAAAGGCTGGAGACCTTGGCCCCTGTGCTTGCAAGTGTCCTTTGAAAACCCAAGAGAAAGAGCCTGCGAGAGTGAGCGGTGCGTCCTCGCCCGGACCTTCTCCTTTGTTACAGCCTTGAAGTAGCTGAGCTTTGAAATATCAAAATTCCTTCTCCCCCCGCCAAATATTCTCGCGTATGTTGGCTGCCGTCAGAAAGCACAGCTGAGACCACCAAAATTCATCACACCTGCGACCCACGCTGGAGGTAGAGACAACTCCTCCAGCTGAAGAGGCCAGTGTAGTAATGTGCTACCTTATCTCTAGTGCCACTGACTTCGCTCTATTTAATTTTCCCTTTGATTTTAATATAGATTTATTGAAAACAACAGTTATCAAAACAAACTGCACTGGCAAATTGGTGTTCGTCTGTAGCTGTACAAGCACCTATAAAGCTGCCAGCGTATGAAATAAATGGTGCTATATGGGAGGTCAGTTATTGCAATAGAAGTTCCCCAAGGATTTGCACGGGGCAGTTTAATATTTTTCTTATTACCCTCCTTTCTTTTCTACTATTTATGCCTCTCTGTTTAAATTTAAAACATACAGCCATCTGCCAAGACAAGCCTCTCTGACAAAATCATCTCTGGTAAACCTTTTCATGAGTGGGCTTTCCTCAGAATGCCAGCAAATACTGATGTGTCCCGTTCAAAAGGCAGGCAAATGGGGACAGGGAGGACAAATTTTCTTCCCAAAAGGCTTCACCGCCTAGGCCAGCTCTTTTTTCACCCCCTTTTCACCCCCCCTTTCACCCGCAACCCTGCTTTTGAAAGGGTTTGTCCTTATGTCATGCTCCTTGAAAAAAAAACACTGATTAAAACCCTGCTTCTTGCCACATTATTTAGCTTCCATTCAAATTCTGTGGCCGTATCCCACCTTACACAGATCGTACCTGGTATCTGTGGGCTCCTCCCTACACACGGTTCTAAAAAAAATCAAATCCAATCACAGTCTAAACCCGTTCGTCAGAAGAGATAAAAGGGTTTCTGTACCGATCTCCACATCAGGAGAACACAAATCAAATAACATAACTGTCAAATGAGGAGACGAGGTGTTTAAATGCCTATAGAAATAGGAACTCTAATTACAGAAACATCTATAATGTAACTAATATTATTTGCATTAGAGCGATGCTAATCCAGACGAGGGTTAATGTCCCTGCTCCTAAAACATTACAGTTCAAATAGACAAGAGACAGCGAGAGGATGGAGGGGAGCGTCAGCATGCTCGCGCCTGCTGGAAGATGAGGGATGGAGGCAAGCTCCTCACCATGGAAGAGGATGAAAGCGAGCCAAAATGTGCAATAATGAAGATGATTTTAGATGCAGCCAGAGAGAGGAAGCGACTTGCTCAGCCTCGCACAAGCTGCCTGGGGGGGTGGCGGAAAATTAACCGAAACGGCGGACGGCTTATGTGAGTCTCTCGCTCACCGTTACGCGGCAGTGGGCAGCGCCTGGATCCCGCTTGGTCATGTCCACTGGGAATGAGCTCCTATTGCCGCTTACTGAAGCCAGGCTGGCAGCTTTTCAGACCAGGCTGCTCCAGAGGGACCTTCGGCTCCGCGTGAGAGGCACCAGCCGTCATCTGGGGGCTCCAGGGGACAAGGCGCCTTGCTTTGGTCGACGGAGAGAGGCTCGAGCTGACGGAGAGCAAGCGAAGCCCTCCATCCTCTGGCCCTCTGGACTGATTCACCGCTCAGCCCATCAACATGCAGACAACCCACCCCGTGCTTGGAATTGAACCTTCTGGAAGTCTACAGCCTGGAGGATGCCACCCAGCTTGCCCAGGCCAAAAGCCACCTCCTCTTTCTAAGTCCATATAAATTGGGGGCAAAACATTAATGCAAGTGCTTTGTCCTTTATCCACTGTAGTCTCCGCTCTGGCAGTTCTTTCCCAACTTCACAGAGTACTGATGAGAGGACATATTCTCCTTCTCCCCTGTCCTGCCTGTTCCCACTCTCTTCTCAGTGCAGAAGCTGAACATTTGCAGCTACCAGTCCTTTACGGACCACTCAAGGTCGTTCCTCTCCGGCAAAGCTACCTCAGTACAAGCTGGGGTTGGATATGACCTGTTTAGAGCATTCTCCATCTGATGTGAATTGCTGAAGTAGAGACAGAAAGAGCAAGTATGACCTTCTATAGATGAGGCTATTGAAATATTGAATGTAGCGCTGATCTCCTTAAGGGATCTCAAATATTTCTCAGCCCCTTCAGAAACTTGCTCTAAAGAATAACATTCCCACACACCTAAAATGGGATGAAAATGTTCTGTATTTGGAAGGAAGGGATCCACACAACGTGGCGCTGGACCCAGCAGATTTTCCAAGGCTCTAGTAAGAGTTCAGCACAAAAGGGAAAGCAGCAGACGAGAAGCAGAGCATTAGCAAGTCTGAATGACACGTGCAGCCAGATTGTCTGCTTCGCTGACAATTGATGCCATCCCCATTACTGGGAAAACATTGTAAGCGTGCTTCCACAGCGCTCTGCAGCTTATTGCTACAGATAGCCAGTGTTTCTTGTCATGGCTTACGGCTTTTGTGAGCTGGTGTAAAACAGCTTGCTGTTCCCATGCCCGAGGTTACTGGTGGAGGCAGCGGATGCACAGCCAGAGCGTGTCTCTCCAGGCATCTTGTATGCGTTGGGATTCTGCAAAGTAGCAACTGTATTATAAATACTACTCTGGCACAGCTAAAGGGACCGTCTTCGCTGGAGAAGCTTGGTCTTACTGTTGAGGATCAAATACAGAACGGTGGGGAGGGAGTCCCACAAACAAGATCTTCTGAACTTGTGCAGTGGGAGCGCAAGGACCTTCACAGATGCTCCTGTAAATGGGCCCATTGGGGAGCCCAAGGCTGAGGTGCTTAGGTTAGACAATTTATTCTCACCATCTCAGCAGTGTTGGAAGAAGGGCGAGTGGTATGGAGGGCAAGGCCGGGGGCAGGAGCCCCTGGGCAGGGGGAAGGTGCAGGTGAGCACCCCACGGCAGCCTTGGGGCAGGCAGTGGAGGGCTGAAGGACTGGATCCAGGCAGGCAGGGACCGCAGGCCGTTCCCTCAAGTAAGACTCTGCTACAAAAATGATTGAGAAGGAGTGCCAGGGCACTCCCCTTGTTTCTGTCAACATTCCCTCTTCGCTCTTGCTCACCGTTTCTTTCACTCCTGAAGCGGCTCATAAGGAAACACAAGCAGTTTGCCGCTCCTGGCAGCGGAGATGTGACACAAGCGTGTGGTTTCACACCTTCACATCCCTCTTACATCCTCCACCTACAGTCAAAAGTACCCTGTAAGGAAAACAGCTGTGGTGGGTAGGCAGAGCAGGGGATGGGGGAGAGGAAGGAACAGGAAGAATTGGAGGCTGAGGCAGAGCATCACCGTGAATCATAGCAATTTCCTCTGATCCTGTTTTATCATTGGGGGTGGGCATGTAAAAGATGCAGAACCTGTGTGAACAAGGTCAAATTAAATCACGTTTCCAGGCTGGGGAAATTACTTTTGCCTGCAGCAAGAGAGGTGCACGACACGAATGAAGGAGGGGAGGTTCATGCCACCAGGCATGCTGTATCCAGCTAATGCAAGACAGTGGGAATTTATAATTAGCCCACTGAAATATATCCCTGCAGGATTTCAGTGGAGGGGCGGCCACACCAATTGAACCTCTAAGAGAAAGACCGACTGAGATCTGATTTCAAACCTATTGCTCCTTATGGAAGACAGTTCATCCTTATCTCAATGGACATGCGTTTCTGTCTGATGAGATGACATTACTCAACAGGGTCAACTACCCGCGCACACTGAAGACATAAGAGAGAGACCGTGAACATCCCCAGGACAATTCAAACCTGACTCAGCTTCAAGAACATCAATGGGAGAAAAACCCAGATGCTAGAGAAGCTCAAGATTTCCTACAAGAGCACGCAAATTGTCAGGTCTATTTAACATCTCTTGGTCAAACCCTACGACTGTTTCTCACCGACACAGACTTAAAAGAGGGAGAATAATGCTGTGCGTAGGTGGCTTGATGGACCGATGGAAGAGTGAATGAAAAGGAGCCTCCTCAAGAACAGCCAAAGAACACGAGTGGAAGAAGTGACCTTTCACATAATTCACATATAACAGGGAGAAATTAATACAGACTCCCGTGCAGCCTCACTAGCTATGCATGATGCATTGCAGGCACGTGGGGGTGGATGTGTCTGCCTTAGCTAACTCACTGTCTCAGGGCTAACAAAGGCAACTGTGTGAGATGGTGTGTGCAGGTGATGGCTCTCAACTCTGAAGTGCCTAATTTGGGATGTTGTCATTGAATTTTTGAATCCTGAGTATCCCTCATTCCCTTCAATTTTGAATAGAGTCAGCAACACAGAAGTCTGGAGATGGACCAGACCTAGAGCTCACCTAATCCTTGTCTTGCCCATGCTGGTAGTGGCACTACCAAAAGGCACAGCAAGCGTGCAAGAAACCTTGCAAGGGGAAACTACACCGGCAGGACAAGACATTCCCTGGGTCAGTTTCCTCTTTAAGCCAGCTACTGGTCCCACCTGTAGCAACCTCTAGTAACTCCTGCCTAGCTGGTTCCTTGAGGGGGCTGAGGTCCACAGGAAAACTGCAGGTGTGATGAGATGCTCCTCAAACAATCGAGGCAGGCATCTGAAGGGTCATGAGAATGGAGGCACTGGGACTGGATGGTAGAAAAAGCTAGCTAAAGAGAAAGCTGGGCCAAGATAAAGAAATTTTGAGTGTATCAGTTTCTGAACAGGCTCGTGTCTTACAGAAAGCTAGCTTGTTGCACGTATTTGCCTGCTTTAAATAATTTACTGCTAGAGTAATGTGAGCTGGATTAAAGGACAAGAGAGGGGCAAGACAAAGAGATTGGAAATGCAGGTGAGAAGTGACTCGTGATAAAGGCCAGTAGAAAGAAAGAAGACATGTCTTTCTCGGAGGACGGTGGGTAATTTCCCAGGAGGGAAATAGCGAGAACCAGGCACAAAGTCCTGGAAATCAGCAGCAGGAGTCTATCTCAGTACGAAACAAAAAATTACTCAAAGTTGTAAGAAGAGATTGTGAAAATGGTCTCTGAAGCTGGGTTTGGTGACTCAGCTAAGGAAGATCTTGAGCTCTGGAGCACATCAACCTCTCGGAAAAAGAAGGGAGGATGCTGTGGAGGAGCGAGGCTTGAATGGGTCCTTAGCAGCATCCTCCCTCCTGAGAGTACTCTGACGGGTACGTCAGTGTCCAAAATCTCTGCCGGGGCAGCAGATGTGCGGGGCTGAGCAGAAGTCAGGCTAGGCAGGCTGCTGGGCAGCAACAGGGACAGGCTTTGCTTGTGCTGCGGCTCTGCCGGGGCCATGCTGCTGTGGGAGCAGGGTAGCGGGGGTCTGCACGAAGCCCCTGGCCTGACCCAAATCCCCAGAGAGGCAGAAATTCCCCCTCCCCTGCCCTGCCGCAGGAGGGGTTTGCTTCGCTGGAGAGGAGGCTTTGCACAGAGTCTTCTGCAAAGGGCGGGGGGGATGGAGAGGGTGAAAGACGTTGCACTGTGCTCTCATCTGAACAGAGGCTGGTTTGTTATTCCAGCCTGGATTTTCCCCCCTTCAAATTTAACCTCCAACTCCTATTAAGCAGGCA
>NW_010563890.1:0-5834 GCF_000687285.1 Phaethon lepturus | reverse complement strand
AGGGAAAGAAAGTATTTATTTATTTGGTTATTATTATTTTTTCTGGGGAGGAATACCATCTGGTTGGCATGACAACGGTGCTGTGGGCTACCATAAACACTGGATCATTAGCACCAATGCATTGGGCTATTATGTAGGCTTGGCCATCGGTGCGGCTAAGGTGTGTGGGTTTATGGTGCAATCCCATTCGTATCGCAGCACGGGAATTACCACAGCAGTCACAGTAGTGAGCACTACGGCTGACGCCGAGGTCCAGTCCCACGCAGGACTAACTGCATCGGCACAAAGCATTTTCCTTTGAAAGAAGGCAGGCACAAAGCGTAGGCTTGTCTAAAGTCACCTATGGCACGTGAGCTGGCAGGACCACAAACAACGTAATACTCGTCGCTTTGAACCGCTAAACTGCATTGCTCAGTGTGACGTAGCATCATGAGAAAATGCACGTGCATATAAGGCACCAGTATATCTCCTCCCAAAAACAGCCAGTTCCTGTTACGGCAGATGTGCTCAGCACAGCTCTGAATGAGATCCATAACCTGTATATTCTTGGGAAAGAGCAACTTGTCTTTCTTTTTACTGTAAAGCACCATTTCAGCTTATGTATCTGTAGCAGGTATTAATAACAATCGTGCTGCACTTGGCTGCTGCAAACTGACTGATGAGAGCAGCCCTAACTCACACAAGTTTCCAATTGATTTTATCTCATGTTGGGCTCTAACTAATCGCACCAGAGAGCTGCCTTAAAAGCTCACTAGGTCTGTCCTGCTCAGGTTTGCTTGCCTGGCTAAAAGGAACGGTGGGGGTCGTTTCCAGTCCCCCGCTGAACCGGGGAGCCCCGTGTCTCAGGTAGGTGCAGCCCCATGCCCCCCCGGGCTTTGCCGCTGCGCCAGGCTGCCCAGCCTGCTGGGACCCCAACAGCAAACCAAACCTGTTCCCTGAGGTGCCGTCGCGGCAAACACAACGACAGAAGAAAGAAGAGCAAAGTGTTGCTCACCCCGTGCACTTCCCATGGGCCAAAGCAGGAGGCACCGCTCTGAGGCACGGCTCTCAGACATGGCTCCAGCTTCTCCCGGCTTCCCAGGCACACTTCAACAGCTTTGCCTTAGTTTTACTTGATCCCATTAACGACAAAAATGACAAACACATATGCTTTGCCTTTATAGCTATTTCACACTTTGACATGATCCCGGGCAAGTTACCTATGCTGTCAGCGTGATGGATGGTGCACAGAAGGGGGGTTGGACAGGTGTAGCTCTTGTCACAGGGAAATATTTTTCCACACCATTAGCCCGTGGGACTCATGGCAATAGGATATTGCTCAGAGAGGGATTCAAAAAGGCCCTGAAAAGAAGAGTGGATGCTTGTACAGAAAACAACTGTCTATTGCTGTAACAGCAAACGTTAGAAATAATCGATAGCAAAGGACGTTGCATATTGCATGTGCTTAAATCACACAACTTCGAATACCGAAGTTTTAGAGACAACTTTCCTCAGGAGCAGAGTGTCCCAGAAATGCCTCATTTAGGGCTCTGGACATCTTGTCCTAAGCATCTGGATTGGGCCTCAGTTTTGGAAATAATACGGTTGATGTTCACTTGTGAGCAGTGTTTCTGAACCGGTTGATACAGTCACTCGTCAGGCATCTGCCACCCAGTCTGCATCCTCATTTTTGGAGAAGGAATTTTCCATCTAGGAAATAGTACCACAGGACAAGGGTTTATAAAGAACACCTAGCACTCATTTGCAAAATCCTGGGGACGGTCTCTACCCTTGCTGTTGAGATTTGGTGAGGAGCAAGGTTTAAAAGTAAACTGGCATCTTGCAGCAGGTCCTGAGAAGTAGAACGAGGAGGTTCTCCTTGCTCTCCTGTGTTACTCAGTAGACGTTGGAAGAGGTCTAGGTGATGGTGATGATGAAAAAGGGACACACTTATCTGTTGGCCATAGAAAATTTTTCTTGGCTGAAGGAAATTTTCTCACCACTAGTCCTATGAGTCAAGTCATTTAAAGGGCTGTTTTCTCATTCTGGGAGGACTAGTCACTGAGAGTATGCCAGCTCTAAATTTCAAACTTCTGGCAAACAGTATGATTTCAACCCTGCCTCTGCCAGATTCTTCCTCTGCAAGAGAGAGGGGACTGGCAGAGAGAGGTTACAGATGGCTCAGAAGACGAAGTGATCCCGTATTAGCTCTCCTGAGCTATGGGACAATCCCTACACCAATCACTAGAGTAAAGCCCAGATCAGATGCTAAGACCAGATTAATTCTCCCAAACTCATAGGTCAGTCTTCATCTCAGACGCCTTTGCTAACAGCATCAGAGAATGAGCCATGGCTGACTGCAGAGGCTTCAAGCTCCTGTCCTCCTGG
The DNA here is from genome assembly GCF_000687285.1 of Phaethon lepturus. Classification (NCBI taxonomy): domain Eukaryota; kingdom Metazoa; phylum Chordata; class Aves; order Phaethontiformes; family Phaethontidae; genus Phaethon; species Phaethon lepturus. Next base: position 3,467 of record NW_010563890.1, on the reverse strand, counting down.
AGCGTAGCCAACCAGTTCATCGACGTTTAAACCACGGCCCTGATAAAACCAGGGGACAAAAACCTTTGGACAGCGGGGACTACCACCACCGACAGCACTTCCCGGCATCTTCTCCCAGGAGAGGACCAGGGGTCCTTCTCCCAGCTGTGAGGGCAGGGCGGTGGTGGCACGCTGAGACGCGCGGGCTGTAGCCAGCAGAGGGCATGGAGATTACACACGCCAGCCAGCCACCCAACGCCTCGCTGGAAGCCACAGCCACCTCCAAGCCTAATTGTGATTAAAAGTTTGGGGTTTTAATTAATTAATTAGCCATCCCTCCCCCACCCGATGCTGCAGATGAAAGGATGCAAGGGATGGCCTAGGTCTAGCGGAGGCGACAACACCGGTGACTTCAGGACGTGGTCCCATACCTGCAGAATTTCAGCACTTTCTCGGGGCGTCACTTTTTGGGGGACCCACAACATCTCGGCAGGGCAGTTCCCAACGAATGTGATGCACCGGCATGGGATCCCAAGGCGCTGCCGCTACGCGTGCGATACAGTTTTGCCCCATGCTTTCTGTAGTTGCTGCTATAATTCGTCACATTTCCCAATCTTGTTTTATAAAATAGCAGGTAGAGCACATGATGATGAGTGAGGGGTCTCTTGTTTTAAGAATTGTGTTTTAGTATTTTAAGAATCCAGAAGGTTTTCAGTCAGAGGCACTGTTCTTGGTGGAATTTACACGTACCCTTGACTTTATGTATTATTGGTAATCCTATTGAAATCTGTATGCATAAAGTTAAGTGCATCTAATCAACTCTGTAAGTTCAGGGTTGTACATATTAATTTAATTTAGACTTCAGTATTTAGAACAGCATTTGCAATGAGAAGGTACAGCACTGTGATAGCCCATAAGAATCTCAAATTTTGTTTTACTATTAAGTGAAAAAAAAAAAAATTGAGGTGTCCCCCGTTAGTCTTCAAGATGAGCAACATACGCGAAGTTAAATCAGATGTTCAAAGTTATTTTAGGGTCCAAATTATCAGTGTAGAATATATTTCAGTGGAAATTTTTCCTATGGGCCTCTGTGCATATCACAGCTCCATAGTGGTGCAGGAGTCCATGTTTATGGATCCATTTTCAGGATCAAAACCCTCATTAGTAATACAGATTAATGGTAATTACAAATATAAATAACTTGAGTGTATCTTCTCATTTTCCTCTGAAGACATTGCTCACAGAAGCTAGCTAAATGCCAGACTTGTTCCCTGAATCCAAACTGTATTAAGTTCTTGTGTAACGGTGCAGTAACATAAAGTTAAATAAAGCTGCATAATTTTTTTTCAAGCCTCAAAACATGGAGCTTGATTCTCAGCTAGCATAAATTGGACACTGGCGCGGGATTCCGATCCCTTTTTCCATAGTAAGGAACTGACAAAGTGAAAAAAAAAAAAAATTGCTTTTTGGCTAAGAACAAACGAACGGAGTTTAAATCTGAGGGATCATTTTTCATGATGTTGTAAGTACTGAAAATACAGCTTTATAATAAGAGCACTTTTTTAAGCAGAATCCTGTAATTGTGACTGTGAAGCTGTAGCAGAAGCTGGGCTGTGGCTGAACGTTTTCTCCACGATCCCTGGGAGATAAGGGCTGGTTTCTAATGTGGCTTCCTGGAGTGTGTCAAAACTCTGATGTTATTTAAAATGTGGCTCGCCTATAGCACCCTATGGAATATTTACCAAAGTCCTCAAACGGTTGGTCCTGTTGGTCTGGAGCATGCTGCAGGATGGATGCCTTGGAAATGTGAGTGGTGGCAATTAATTCAGTGTCCCCACACAAATCAGCAGGACTGGGGCGTTGGGGCACGTCTGTGTACACAGCCTGTGGGGCAGCTGTTTCCAAAGAAGGGTTGGAAATGACCAACCCCCAAAAAATCATGACTTCTGTTCAACAACGAGTAACTGCAAGATGTTATTCATGAGCAGAATATATGCACGGTAATGTTTGCTCACAACTGTGAGAGATTTTTACCCGGAATATCTAAATGCCAGTTTTTACACGAAGCAGAAAAGGAGGTCAGGAATCTGAGCCCGAGTTTACCATCGTGCCACGGCTGATCCGCGGAAGAAGGCAGCGCTTGCTGCCTGCCCTGCCAGCCTCCTCGCTGCAGGAAAGCAGCAGCGGAGCAGATGCCTTGGCGGGGAAGCGCGCACTTTTTGTTGAGTGTCACCAGCCTCTGTAAGGCCGAGCTGCAGCTCAGAGCAGGGATTACGTAAAGAAAGAACATGAAGCTCCTTCACCCAGGTGCTTTCCTCAGTTGGGGAGCTTGAAATGCCACATTGTTTTATTAAAAAATTTAAATGTGAAAATAAGAAAACCTTTTTTAATTTTTTTTGCTACTTTTACTACCATTTCCAAAGCTTTTACCATTCATGAGGCATGCAAGTGATCTGACCACATAAGACCTGTCTCTGAAGTGTTGTAGAATGGATGGGTGAGCTTCAGCCCGGCAGAGAAGCAAACCGTTAAGGTCTGCACCGTGCACCCGGTGAAGGCCTGGGGCCATGTTTCTTACTGTGCCGGTGGACAATTTTCTAGGGGTTGGGGCATTCAACAATTGGAGTAACAGGCAAAACCAGCCCGTATACTTTCGTGATGAGTCACTGCTCACACAGAAGTTGTTGGGTGGCATAAACACATCATCCCTCTTTCTCTCTCACACGCGCAGGATGTAGCCCAAGTAGTTGATGATGCTGGTGTAGAGGACTTCTTTTTTCAGTGTGTGTTGTATAGCACAGCCGTATTTTGAGAATGCCAGTGCAGGGTTAGATAAGAGCCAAAAAATGCTGCCCATATTCTGTTTTTAAGAACAACCTGAAATTACTAGGCAGTTGAAGAAAAAAACAAAACCGTTCCCTCCTGGGTGGAATAAACAAATCGGCTCAATCCCTGGTGTACTTCACAAGCAACAATGAGACAAGTGTTTTACCTGAGCATCCATCTAAAACTGGTGCTTCCATTTCCCATTGTGGGCAGTTTTTGCTCAGGACAGTCCTGGGCTGGCAGGGAAGTCGCCTGCGGCCGAGGTGGAGCGCGTGTGCGGGAGGATTCGTGCAGAGCTGCGACGCGCATCCAGGAAACATTAAAGTAGCAATGTGCGTGCCGCAATTGGAGAAACACGGGGAGTGTGAAATCCCTAATTTGCTCTCTGGCTCTGCTGCGGCTGTCCAAGGCAAATTTGGGAATGTTGTTAGGTGTGCCCATCCCTGGGCACCCCTGAGTGCCAGGGGACACAGCAGGGTGCATGGGGGAAGGCTGCGTGCCCGTGAGCGTCCCGAGGGGTGCCGGCTGCCCCGGGGCTGCAGGGGTACGGGGCTGTCCTGGGGGAGATGCTGCCGCCCCGGGGAACCCTGCAGCGTTCGGCTGCAATTTGGGAGGGAGCTGCACGGTGGAAAGTAAGAGCGGTGCCGGGAACGATCGGCGGG
>NW_010563889.1:0-9727 GCF_000687285.1 Phaethon lepturus | reverse complement strand
TGCTTGGAAGTGCTGTGTAGGTGACCTTATGTCCAGAATTTTCTAATGTCTGAGCCTTCTTTGCTCTTAAAGCTTAAATAACCATTTTTTCTTGCAGATGTGCAATGCAATATATGCATATATGTTATGCCCAAACATGCCCTCCTGCTGGTTTTTATAACAACATTGCACTGACTGACACTATAACAAACCACATATAATTATTCTGAACCAAAAGAAACTGTGTTCTACATAACACTTTCTAACCTTTAAAGAAAGATGATTGTGAAATGTTAATAAATCTTTCTTTGTTTGAAAATCATTAATATCTAGCATAAGTTTATGCTGAATTACCTCATGTACGAACATGTAGGTATTCTGACTGCCTGACTGATGGTCTCTGATGTCATGACAGCTGAGGTCACAGTCATAATGATATATGGAATATAACAGCATTAAATGAAGTCAGATGATCCACAGGATAATCGACGTCATTCTGCAAACGGGTAGAGGTGCCATTAAACCACCAAAGATTTTTACAAATTCCTTTTTGTTGCAGGATATAGATTTTGTGCTGTGTTTTTGTTTGTTTGTTTTTTCAAATGCACCGCAGAATTCTCGTTTTCAGTCAATTGATTTACAAAATTAACATATTAAGTCATACATTATCTTGCCTTGTAGTAAACTATATGCTTACTTGACTGAATTGATGCTATGTGTGCATCAGTCCATGCCACTGATTGGATATTAGGGACTACAAAGAGATCATTTGTAGGACACAACTGCTATCTTCTGGTTGTACATTTTCTTTAAGGTAGCATTCTGGTAACTGGATTCATATGATGAGGGAAGTTTCCTAGATTTCTCACTTCACAGTTCTCTTTCTAGCCAACAGAGCAGAATGGGAATTGTTTCTCAAAATTGCCCCTTTAATTTTTGTATTTAAGCTTGTGCTTCAGGTTCCCATTTATCAAGTTTGGAGAAAGATGGAGCTTTTCTGTGAAACAGATCATGCCCTTAAGGAATGTGACAGGGAGATCAGACACTAGGACTACAGACAAGTACCAGTAAACTCATACACTACTACACTGTTTGGGCATATCCCTGTCCTGCAAAAGATTATGCATAGCACCATGACCTTCTCTCATGTTCTGCTGGTTGATTATTATGGGAATAGATCATTGCATTGAAAAGAACCTATGTGGTGAAGCAGAGGCTCTAGCCACTGCCCGTTCCTCCCTCCCGTGTGTGCTTGTGGTACAATGAGGAAAGATATGGTCTTATTTAACTCTTCATATGATCTGCAGAGAAATAGGGAGGTTTCATAAAAGATTTCTCTTTTCTCTCTGCATTCCTGTATAACAGCATGATGTAGGCCATGATTTGGTTTCACACAAATATTAGAATAAAATGGCTTTGCTAGCAGATTGTAGCAGAACATTTAAATCAAGGCATGAAACTTTCATTTCAGAGGTCAGCTGCTCAGCTTCTTCTTCTTCCCTTCAGGCAGTGTCTATACTGTTCTGAACTAAAAATATGAGAGACCTACTAAATAGGAAAGGTTTTATGCAGAGGTGCACCGGCCTGTACCAGCTCCAAATTTGATGAAACAATTTTGCTTTAGGGAGAAAAAGGACTTCCTAGAAATCTGTTTCCAAGGAAACTTTTCCATATTTTTTTTTTTAATTGGACAGTAAACTGCATGAGTGAACCAGCTGGAGACAATGTACTAGTGTCTTTCCATTGTGACTCAAATAAAACTTTTAAGGTGTAACTCAAGAACATGATTTTTCCCAGATAATCCATTTCTTTTACTCCCACAAGAATTGTATTGCCGGGTTTACAAATCAAAACCAAAAAGTTACAAGTTTCTTTGGAACAGCAAAGTAAATCTTTCCTACATGTAATTTTTAAATACCTCTGCTAGACAAACTTGAATTTCCAGCATGACAGAAATGTATCTCTGAAAATCTCTGGTGAAAATCTCTTGTGTGCTTAATATATTAGAGCCTTTGGGCCATGGCTGTTGGGGTATTCCAAATCACACCATTAATGTCTGCTAAATAAAAGATAATTGCTTTGGTATTATTTCCTATAAATAATTGGATTTGGTTTAGACACAGCTACAAACAACAGCATGAGAAGAAAAAACTTAGCCTTGGCAGATGTTTGATAAAGAGATATTGGGATGTAGGTCTGCCAGGAAATTTTATTCCAGTCTCCTCTTTCCTGCCCTACAGAATAATGTTCCTATTATTGAATATACAAAACCAAGGCCAAATCTGATGCCATCCTCTGCCTGGGGTAGAGTTTCTACATCATACCCTGCTTCCCACAGTCAGCCCTTTCCACGTCCATAATCTTTTCTAACACAGATCTCCAGCTATCTGTACTCACGTCACTCTATAATTTTAATTTCCTTTGGCCTGAAGTACCATATGGAGTTTTGGTGAAATGAAAAATGAGTACTAAGCTGGCTGAAAATTAAAATTTTTAAAATTAAAAAGTTTTATTATTTTAATGAAAAACTGAGCAGGGGGTAGAAGTGTAATTGGTTTACAAAATCTTTATTTGATCAACACTTTCAGTTTCTAGTTCTCATTTTTTGAAAACCTAAATTTAATCTTTTTCCCCAGAATAGCCAGATTGCAGTTTCCAGTTTTGGAAGACACAGATATCTTTCAAAAATTGATTGAAAAATATTTGAAATAAGGGTGCAGGTGGCAATATTTACTACAGTTGCACAGAATAATGCAAATACATATGTATGGATCAAGTCTACAGAATCCTATTTTAAACTGTGTTACTGACTTCTTAGTTTGCTTGGATGCATTATTTTGCTTTTTCATCATCTTTCAAATCCATTGTACTATTGTGCATGTTAAGAAAATTTAAGTCCAACTGTTTTAATCACCGGCTGGTACAACTCAAGCTCTGGTAGCAACATTAAGATAAAATGTATGTTGCTACCAAAATTCTACCAATGAATATAAGAACGTTTGAAATTTCTTGCATACTTTGTTCCCACCTTAATTTTTAACTGAAAAATAATTCAGAAAAGGGACAAGGCAAGAAAATCATGCATCTACTTTGACAACAAGCTTTAAATTAAAATACCTATTGAAGCTTACAATTTTTGCTCAACACTAGTATTTATTAGCCATTCCTGGGTAAAGTTTGAGAGATTTGTATATCTATCTGGGATCAGCAGCTCTCACTGAATAGCTGGATGTTGTGAAAACCTAGACATAAACAGATCCAGCTCTGTAGTCCATACCAAATAACTACAATATTACTCAAAAATGTCAGAAATTTGACAGCTTCTAGACTTCATACTGCATAATGAGAGTACAATATATTTCCTGTAATGCAGCACTGTCCAGAATTAATTTATATTTTGAAAGCTGATCTGAAATTAAATTTTACTGTGCTAGACATAGTAACAAAATTACAGTCAGAATAGTATGGGCATACAGGCTATATACATTGCCCATAATGTACAACCTAAGCAACACAGGAGATCATGGGGGAACTCAAGTTCCTGACCCCATTTCTTCTTCCCACTTCTCTTACCACAAACAAATGCCCAAATATCTTTGGACACCAGATAACAGACAGTTTTGTGGTCCTTGCTATTATTAACAGAATTTCACTAGATCTGCTGGAGAAGCTCCAATCTGCAAAACTGTATGGCGATTTTTGTTAATTTTTCTCCTTTTTAATTTTTCTTAACCTCTAATGACTCAGATTTTTTGCATGTCAGTAACTTTTGGTGGTTCCTTTGGTGCTGCAAATACAAACTATATTCATTTCAAAGTTTCAGCATGTACAATTTGGGCAGTGGAGTCACACTGTGAAATCTTTCATGTCATTGTTTTTAAACATGCACAAAGCTTTTAAAATGGATGCCACTCCCTTGCCTACACACTCGGTCCCAATCATCTGGAAGCATACTATGTGAAGAAAGAAATGTAGCAATTGCTTTGGACACAATAGTTATTGTCAGCTGCAAATACAGATAGGCCACTGGCAAGATGTCTAGTACCCCAGGCACAGAAAGTTCCTAGAAATATTTCCATCTGAGAATGATAAGTTGGTGAATCATGGCATGAATTTTGCTAACTGGACTAAAAAAGCTGTAGCCTCTCCCGTCATGAAAGTATTGTTTGTTGGATGAAGGGGCCCCCATAATGATAGATAGCAGCCTGGCACAGCCCTCTTTGTGAATCACGCATGCTTTAGGGCATCCAGGCAAACTCAAGATATCTCACCCTTGCCAAATTAATTGTTACTTTCGCAAACACCCCAAACATTGAAGATGTCTGACCTTTGCTCCGCTGTATCCATGTCAGATATGCTTTCACATCTGCACATGGCCCTAATTTTCTAAAGTTACAGGTTTTTGTTTGAGAACTGTGCACATGGGTGAATTTATGCCTATAGCTTGTCTGGAGTGTTAATGCCTGTGTATATTCACAAAGACCCTTGAGCTCTTCCATATATATGCTATACTCCAACTATTGCTTCTGTGACTGCCTGGGTTGACATGTGTTCCACCCCAGAAGTCTGGCACTGATATGTATTACATTTCCTGTTCTGCATCCATCAGACAGCCATCTCTGCCATCAGTCAGGCCACACATGTACAGCAAAGAGGATAGAAGTCAGGTCTATTAGTTCCCAAAACTTTGCCATTTGAACTAAAAGAGAATTAGAGGATTCTATAGAATAAGTTGGGGTTTTTTTTTAGTTCACTGACCAAACAAGAAAACTTGGAAGAAAATTGAATTAAACCAAAAGGTTGTGTTCATTGGTATATGACATTCTCCTCTCAAGAATTCAGCCCACTATTACTACAGATTTCAGTCCTTTGTTTTAAGGAGTCATTGGTGCCTGAAAGGCTTTCAAAGGTGCTGACTCTTTTCTTACCCTGAGGTGAAATTTTTGCATCCTGAGGCCGTACTATGAACATCTGTTGCAGGCTGCCTAGTATCTAATATCAAGTTCTATCATTGACCGGTAGCACTGATGTGAAAGCTTACTCCAAAAGCCATACCTAGGTAAAAGAGGAGCAGACAGGAGGAGCCAGTGTTTTCCACCCTTCACAGTAGTTTGGCTAACCAAGAAAAAATTTCACCCCACTCTCTGCTTCCAAAATTTCTTTGATTTGCAAAGGACTACTTCAGCGGCAAGAATGGTAGTTTTCAGATGTGGCTATATCAGGGAGGTGGGTGAAGAATTGGAGATCTAGGCGGGGTTATAGGCTGAAGGAGCCATCTAGATCTTGTAAACACAAAAAAATTAACCAAAGCCCAAGGAGCCCTTGAAGGCTTGCAAGGCACTGAGGGAAAGTTGGAGGGAAAGCAGTAGGCCCATTTATTTGCTATAAAGAGGGCTGCTGATGATAAAAATAGAAACTGATACGTAGGTGAGTGCCTAAACAGCTCCATAGAAAAAGGCAAAATTTGACATGCTTATCACCAACAACCTTCTTGGGTTAAGCAGAACTGATGACACTCCAGCTTTATTCTTAACATACCTTAAATCATTTCTCTGTAGACTCAGTAATTCTGTAGTTAATCCCACTACAGACCCTACTTCCTTGCCTCTCCCTTGCCTGCAACCTCTTATTTATTTATGCCATTTCCTCCCTTCCTAACAGCTGTCCTAGCTACAAGCCTCTAGCTGAGCCACATAGTCTATCTTAATCAAAAGTGACCCTGCAGTCATGAAACATGTTAAGTTTTTGTCAAGCTGTCATTGACATAATGTTGACACAAAATTGGTCCCACTTAGGCACAAAAATTGTTTTGAGTTTTGGGTTTGGGGTTTTTTTGTGCTGTGTACTTTATGTTGATATACTTGTCAAAGATTTGGGAGGAACAAGTATAAGTTACATTAATGCCTCATTAGAAAATAGTTTATAAAGGATTAATAAATAGCCAACGGATGTTACTACCAACTTTTTCAATTTATAGAAATCCATGAGAGACAAGTTATACCCCACAATATCTAAGCCTATATTTAATATCTAATCATTTATCAGTATAATATTTACAAATTAAACCTTACGATAAAGTATGTGTGGATACTGCCTCAGGTCAGGGAAATCCATAGTGAAGAGAGGAAATCAATTTTGTGGTCACCAAATTATTTTTACAGAACCAGCTCTCTCAAAATAACTAATACTTTAAAAGCATTTTTTTTAGATACTTACAGACAGTGTCTTCCTATTTTCACTATTCTCACAATTCTTGCTCTTGCGAGCTTCCTTCCCATTTTCCGCAAATAATATATTAAAATTCAAGGAAACACCTTACTGATTCCTCTTCTCTTTCACATACTTGCTTAGTGATTCAACATCCGCCATGTTGGTGTTATGGAAGAAGCCCTCAGGTGGGTATTGTCATACATGGTCCTGCAACATTTAAGGGCATGCAATATAGGATGCTTGTAGGCAGTTATAGCAAACATCAGCAGATTTTTTCTCCCTTCATCTCAAAAACTCATTTTGCTCTCTGGAGTGCAGGAATTTGTTTGGTCTGAGATTCCTGGAGAAGGTTTGTCTGTGCGATTTGTGACAAGCTCTGTTCACGGGTTACTGAATGCAGTGTAAATAAACAAGTTTCATCAGCCAGGTTGTACTTCACACACATTTATCTTCCACCAGATGTTCTGTCCTGAGGGGCTGGAAAGGAGCCAAAGCTCATAATAATCCACTGGTCTAACATGAGTAACCCAGCGACATTCCCTCACTTCCTCCTTCTTTTAAGGTTGAGACACGGGGAGAGAGAGAGAAAGTCTTACTCAGTGTTTGCAACCCTAGCTGCATTATGCTTGAGGGTTGTCAGTGATCATTCAGCACACTCAAGCCCCCAAAATTAATAGTCTAACCCAAAAGAGAATTACTGAGAAAAACACAAGTACTTTATTGACTTTATTGACTGCTAGTGAAGATCACTGATTCTGAGTAAAAAAAAAAAAAAAAAAAAAAAGGAAAGAAAAGTAGAGATTAGCAAAATGTGGTTTGAAGTGATTGCCAATCTGGAGGTTAGATGAAGGAAGCAACAGAAAAGGAGCTAGGCTGGTGGCTGGTATTTGATAAAAGCATTTTTTTTTCCAAGACTTGGGATATATGGAAAAAGACAAAATTCTTAACATTTTATTTTAGTCCATGATATTTCATTTAAACTATCATGTGAGATTTCATTTTCAAATTTAAAAGAACTTTTCTACCCCTCTTATTTCCTTTTCTTAAATTTTACCTCATTTTCAAAAATAAAAACTTTAAATTTGACCCAATAGTCAAAAAAGTATGATTAAAAACCTATCAACATTTTCACTTTTGGAACACCACTTTAACAGTTTTTCAAAGCTTTCTTCTCTCCACTTTTATACTGTACTCCTTTTACAACTGAACTATTGCTGAACTCAGCCCAAATTCATATATGCCTTTGATCCCTTTTGTCCAGTTCTACATGTTACAATATTACACCAAATTATAATATACTATCAATTTATTGTTACTATCACTTCATAGCAGTGATGACAAGTATCAAAAATCAATTCCAACAGCCTTTACATACACTTATCCCAAATTTTATTAACTAGGCAAAGATGAATTTTACAGTTTTAATTTTTTTTAAGTTCTATTTTCAGCTAACAATAGAGAAATATATTAGCAACATAAAGTTGGTAGCACTGGGGAAGGCTAGCCAAGTAAAATGATCAATCCTTTCTTGAATCCTGTATCATCTGAGTTACTAACTACCTAAAATATGACTCTCTGAATGTTCTACATTGCTGAATAACAAAGCAAATTTTTTTGGGCTCAAATTATACCTGCATCAGATTTTACTTTTACTAAATGTTGTACAACAAAAAGCATATTTTAATTCCACGATCACCACAATTTCTTAGAAATGGTACTTCCCAACTTTACCTTGAAATAAATATGCAGACAGTTTAGATGTCTCAAAGGCATTTTTATCAGCTGCAGTAAACCATGATAATTTTTTTTTTTTTTTTTTAAGTTCACAGCTAAAGGCTTTTCAACTTTACTACTGAAGCAGGCAGGAAAATTGTCACTTTAATAGCTCACTGTTACTCAGAACATCAGTGCTCTTTACTATAAAGTCTAGGACTGCTATGTGGTCCTAGAAAAGTAGAATAATGTTAACTGACTTGGCATACAGACAACTGTAGATTGTGTGTCTTGGACTTCCCAGGATTTAAAAGTAATACCACCACCATCTCCTGTTCCCCTGGAAGTTCTTATTGCTTTGCCTCTTAAGAAAATAACTTTTGATTTGGAACTGTCAATTGACATGTGAACGTCTGCATTGGTACATGTGCTCTGAAATGGTAGTTAGAAAGAGGAAGAGTAGGGCTTACTGCTGAAAGCTCCAGCAATGTCTGGGGGCATTAAAATTTTATCCCCATTCTTTCGGTATTTGAGCACCTGACAAAATTAATGTGTATATGCTGGTAGGTAAGCACTTTAATCCCTATGTTACAACTTGAAAGCTAAGTGACTTGCACATATGTTATGGACTTAAATTAATTATGAGCTCCTTAAATCAAGAGAAAATTGCACAGCTATTGGCAATCTGAAAGGCAACTGAAGTTAAATGGCTGTCACTAGTTTCTGCAGTTGAACTACCCGTTGAAAATACAATGCAAGGAACAGAAGCTTGAAGATCTCAATTTGTTTGCTGAAACATTGTTGCCTAGGGCCATTAGAGAATTCCTCAGATATCCAAACTGTATCCAAAAGGGCTGGCACAGGAGACTTGGGAGACCTGCCACCTCAAGCAGTAGCTCAGGTCTGGGTGGGATCTTTGGGCATCTCAGATAGTACCGGATGCCTTCCAGGTTTTAGGCCATGGAATAAAGCCCTGCACCTCTCAAGCCACAGACATTTTTTGTGGATAGGAACACTTAGTAGCTTCAGTGGCAGGTATCTTCTTTCCTCAAAATCTCCCTCTTTTTAAAATGGCATAAAAACTAAAATATGTTGCTTCATTGTTGTGACATAAATTTGGTAATAATAAGCATAATAATTACTTTTGTTTGTCATAATTGAAAAATTGCTTCATGCAATATTTCAAATCCTCCATACATTCTTTTTTTGATATGAAGGTAGGTTGTAGTTGACAAGCTGAACTGTGATGAGTAAAAACAGTGTGTTATTTCTAGATATATCTCTGGTATATTTTTATCTTGCAAACTGGAAAGTTATGGTACACATCTATCTTTTTCTGCTTGTTAGATCATTGCTATTATAATAAATATTCCTCTGATCTGAAGAAGCCAAGTGACAAAATGATTTCTAACATAAGTAAAGGCAGAATTTGGCCCTTCAAATGAACAGTTCATCTTTTTTGATGAGGGATAAACAACCATTGAATTTAAGTGCTTGACTTTTTGTTCTAAAATGTGGAAAGAAAATAAGCATATTTGTCCTCAAGTAACCCAGGAAAAGGATTGTTGAGGAGGAAGGTGCTATTTGTACTTGTACATTGTTAGCTTTCTAACTCTGAGCACATTTAGATTATTTTTAAAGGAAAACTGAACATTCATGAATGAAGTTCTCCTTTGATTGTCACATCAGGATTAAGACTATTTGAAGTTTATAAATGATGGGAAAAGCCAAAACTGAGAGAAGTGGTCATAGCTTTCTATTATGGGGCAGAGACAATAGGAACCAATATGTCTTTAGAAATTTTATCATTTATTTTATATATATT
>NW_010563888.1:2445-2841 GCF_000687285.1 Phaethon lepturus | reverse complement strand
CAAGAAGGAAGACTTGGGAAATTATAGACCGGTCAACCTCACCTCCATCACTGGGAAGGTGATGGAACAACTCTTTCTGGAGACCATCTCCAGGCACATGGATAAAAAGAAAGTTATCAGGAGTAGTCAGCATGGATTCACCAGGGGGAGATCGTGCTTGACCAACCTGATAGCCTTCTATGATGGAGTGACTAGCTGGGTAAATGAAGGGAGAGCCTTGGATGTGGTTTACCTTGACTTCAGTAAGGCTTTTGACACTGTCTCCCATAACGTCCTCATAGTGAAGCTCAGGAAGTATGGGTTGGACGAGTGGACTGTGAGATGAGTCGAGAACTGGCTAAGCAACAGAGCTCAAAGGGTTGTGGTCAGCAGTGCAGAGTCCAGTTGGAGGCCTGC
>NW_010563888.1:0-1436 GCF_000687285.1 Phaethon lepturus | reverse complement strand
TCCAACCCCTACCATTCTGTGATTCTGTGATTCTGTGAGGAAGAGGGAAGATCAAGATGGCAAGCAGTGTCACAAGCTTGGGGGACACAAACCAGTTAGAACATGCCTGAAGGCTACAGACCCATCCTATGTGGGTCCATCCTGTGCAAAGGAGAGAGCAGGTCTGGGAGCTGGGCCAAGAAGCCCCCCGACCCAGTCCCAGCCCAACAGCATGGCCATGCAGTGTAACTGGGGCAAACTGTGGGTTTTGCACGGTGCTGCAAGACACAGGCAACACTGTGAAAATGGAAAACCAGAACAGAATGCCAACTTCAGAAGAATGTGTGTGTGGGGTCAATAAGGAAAAGCCGCACAGGCATTTCCCAGTAAGACCACATGAAGCAGAAGAATGGGCCCATGAGTCAGAAACTAAGGTAAGTTTCACACAGAGAGTGTGGGGCATGGTGGAGACCTCCCTTTGCTGACAATTGTTGGGAGGTCTCCCAGCTGCCTGCAAGACCATTATGGGGTACAGGCTTGTGCTGAATGTGTTTCCTTGTCCTTAGAGCAGTGCTGAAAATAAGTGGCAGAAGGCAGAGCATGCAGTCAAGATGGGCCTGTTAGACCATGATTATTGCAGAAGCAGCAAGACCCAGGCTTTGGGACACATGCTGCAGACCCATGCTCTTAGAGACCACAGCTACTGCAAGAACCAGGAGAGCAGTAAGAGCCATGGGTATGTTGCAGAGCTGAAAGACCATGATTGCTTTCAGGCACAGAGGGCAGGAGGGAGTTAATGAAGCCTCATCGAGACGGCTTTAAACTAGATTTGAAGGGGGAAGGGGATAAAACCAGGCTCACTAGAGATGAGCCTAGGGGAGGCATGCCAGAGTTGGGGGTGAAATCGATAGCCTAGCTCAAGTGCATCTACACCAATGCACGCAGCATGGGCACCAAACAGGAGGAGCTGGCAGCTATTGTGCAGTGGGACAGCTATGATGTAGTTGTCATCACAGAAACATGGTGAGATGACTCTCATGACTGGAGTGCTGCAATGGATAGCTATAAGCTCTTCTGAAGGGTTAGGCAAGGAAGGAGAGGCGGTGGGGTGGCTCTGTATGTTAGGGAGATTGTATAGAAATCAATTCTGATTGTATAGAAATCAACGATTGTGAAGACCAAGTCAAGTGCTTATGGGTAAGGATGAGGGGGAAGGCCAACGAGGCAGATATCCTGCTGGGAGTCTGTTATAGACCACCCAACCAGGATGAAGAGGCAGATGAAACATTCTATAAGCGACTGGCAGAAGTCTTGCAATCACTAGCCCTTGTTCTTGTAGTGTCCTTCAATCTACCGGACATCTGCTGGAAGTATAACACAGCAGACAGGAAACAGTCTAGGAGGTTCCTGAGTGTGTGGAGGATAACTTCCTGACACAGCTGGTGAGTGAGCCCACC
>NW_010563887.1:6641-10733 GCF_000687285.1 Phaethon lepturus | reverse complement strand
CCGGTAAGCGCTGCCAGAACGCGACGGGAGCTGAACGCCGGCTGCCCGGTGACCTGTCAGCATCACCCCCGGAGCTGTACGACGCTCATCTGCCATCTGGCTGCCGTACTCTGCTCTGCACGGTGGTTGGTGCGTGTTACCTGTTGGAAATGGCTCTGTAGTGACTGCAGAGCTAGGGCCAGCACCTTCCTTCGCTTAATAAATGTGTATTTCGGTATATCAGGGACCAGATCCATGCAGTAACATGAAGCGTGGCCCAGCACTTGGGTGGAAGGTGTGATTCAAAACACAGGGGAGCAATGCCAGCGGCATCAATCTGCTCGGCTGGCCAGTCTACCTCCCATGGGTTGGATAGTGCTGTGAATCTGCAGCAAAGGAACAGATGGTTTGAACCCAAACCATTGCACTGCAAATGGATTTTGCTGATAGACCGAATATTGACGTGATGCTTGCTCTGTATGATCTTGACACAAATGGATGCTGGATGCCCCGATGACCCTTCTGATTCCTCTAGAGCTGGAGTTTGGTGCTCTGCTGGCAGAGGAGCAATGAGGAGTTCTCTGGGTGGATGTTTCATTTCTCTTTGCCAGGCACTGCAGCGCTGCCTCACTGTGACCAGAACAATCTCAGCCTTGCCAGTCTATCTGCTCCATCTCTTTCTGTGGTGTTCATGTTGGCTGCCTTTGTGGCTGGACTGTGATCTGTCACTTTCAGCACCTCTGACTTCACTCAATCCCCTGGATTCCCTCAGTAGGTTTGCTTGGTTTTTTCCCTTTGTGTCCTAGCTGAACTTCTCCTGGTTTGCTCCAGTGACACTGAGCTGTTCAGCACATCACAAAGTGCTCCAATCCAGTTGCCAATTTTTTTATTTCCCTCCCTAGCGGGGCATAAATTAATCTCCTCTTTCCATCCTGAAATTCTACCAAGAATTAGAAAGTATGCCGCTAGACTGTTTTGCCATTTGCTGCCATTGTAAAATTCACATCTATATCTGTAGGCAAGTACGTGATTTTGGAATTATTGCCATTCTCTGAGCATTGAGATTATAAACCCGTATCTTCAGAGCACTGGCCTTCTTTCCCCTTGCTGTTAATCTGCTTCACTGTGTGAGCTCTTTGGATCGCTTCAGTGCCTGAATACACATTTCATTCCGCTCTTGTGTCCTTTGCTCTGTGTTAGTGGAGCAAAGCACGCAGAACTAAGCACTTAACACGAAGTAGCATTGCTCTTCGTGAAATTACCTTCCGATGCATTCCAGGGGCTACCATTGCAGCTAAGTGCTTGGTGATCTTCATGTGATTTAATGCTTAGGAACTAGGATAATAATTGTTAAATTAGTGGGGATTAAAACCGGGGATATCAATTCCTGCTCCTTTCATGAACACATCAGAGATGAACATGTTTAGCATATAACTTTAATTAGCAGATGACACAAGACTCGCAAAACGTGGTGCTAGTTCCCATCAGCTAAGGTTGATGGATGCCTGGTGAAGACTCCTCGCCAAGGAACAAGCAAGGCTACGTTGTAGTGTGCAGTGGTGTACTTGGGTACACCAAGTCAGTGGTGCATCTGTTGCTTCATCCTGACAGTGACATTGTTCATCTAGTGACAGCCCTTTTTGCCTCACGTGGCTTCAATGAAACCCATAGCATGGCTCATGGGAAGAGCTTGCTGCTGTCATTATGCAGCTCAACTCCTGCATTTCCCTGAGGAGAACCAGATCCACCTGCACTGCCGGAGGCCAGCCAGCTAAAGAAAGTATTGAGGCTTGTTTGGATGCAGTCATTTCCTTAACTAAACCTGTAGAGCGGCTGGCTTCTTGAGAGTATCTTTATTTTTTTCTCTCATGTGTAATATCAGAACATAAACACAAAAGCCTTTCACGGTAGAAGAGTTACTCAGCAAACGTTATGTAGCTGGTGGGTGACAAGTGATCCTGTCTGTCACAGCTCTAGCAACTAGAAGTGTTTGGAAATCACGTCTTTTGAAGATTTCCACCACTGCAGGGAATATGGGGCTGGGATATGCCATTAGCGTGTGCTGACACTATGAATTTGGCACTGGGATCTGCACGGTAATGTGTATTTGTTTCAGGTCACTTTCCTATCAGGAAAGAGTTAGCTCTGGAAGGGGCTGAAAACCCCATTTGTTTGAAAATGTGTTTGGAGGCATGTTCAGTGCAGTCTACAGCTGCTACTGAGCACAGCAACAGGGTCTGTGCCATGGATCTGAACAGGGGTTTTGCATCTGGCTGCAGGACAAGATGCAAAATGCCAAACTGAAGTCTGTTTTCTTCTTGGAGGTCTCTGTGTCTCCAGATAATCCCAACTGAAAGTCATTTATCTATCTGCTCTGTTTGCCCTAGAATGTTTTCAAAGGAAGGAGATGTTGCAGCAACAAGTCCTTCTGACAGTGTGCTGTAGGGACCATGCTCAACAATGAATTCCGCTTTCTAAATGAAGATAGATGATCTGCTGGTCTGAAGTTTAATCAGTTCAACGCAACAGTGAAGGTGCATGTAATTCAGAGAACTGCAGCAACTGTGTTAGGAAGCACAGAGTGGTCTGTGAAAAATCAGCCTTCTGCAGTCAGACACACGCCCTGCGTGAAAGCAGAGATCATGAACTGTAAGTTATGTGTAATTTTGCATATTAAATTGAAAAAAAAAAGTAAGGGCTCATTCTTTGAAGTCTCTTATACGGTATGTGTCACCAGATGGTGCTCTCACACAGCCGTTAGGTGCTGGTCTCTGGGCGAGCAAATGGTTTTGTCTTGGGAAGAAATTCGCAGGGAAGACTGGCGTTGATTTCTGCAGGTGTGAGAGGTACCTGCTGAGGACCCGTCATTTGCTGGGAGTGAGGCCTGGGTGGTGTGCTGAGATCTGCAAGTGTTGCCTTATACCCCAGGGTCAGCGTTCGTGTTTAAGTGGAATGTGGTACCCTGGGGCCTTTAATATCATTCATTTCTCTCTCCATCTTAGCCTCAGCATGCTGTGCTTGCTGCCTGGATGTGCGAGCAGAGAGCTGAAGGCAACGCTGTGGCGTTGCATGGGGAAAGCTGGAGATGACCGCACTGGGTGCAGCTGGCAGCAGCAGCACCTCCCCTGTCTCCTGCCATGGGGAAGCGCTGTGAACCATGTCTGCTGGGGACGAGGCGTGTAAAAACAGCCTCAGCGGGCGACCTGCCTCCTCTGCCCCTCCATCTCTGCGACTGCGAGACGCGCGGGGTCGGGGAAGCTGTTGGCAAGCAGGAGCTACTAGGAGGGTAATCACCTTTGTTCCCCCGTCTCTGCCAACTCCTTTGAGCACTGCCGGGGCCAGCCACAAGAACAGTGGGCTTTTCCTTTGAGTCAGACAGGTAGCATAGGCTCTGGGTGCTCTTTGCACTGCTGAAACCTGTCCAGGAATGAGATGCTCCTCAGTCATTTTTTGTTGCTGAGAATTGTGTCACAGCATCCTTTTCATGAGCAGCGCAAGTAACCAAGCTAGCAATAACCGCCACCGTAGGCTTACTGTGAGCTCCTGAAAGAAGCGAGCTCTGAGCATCACCATAGACACCCTTGCTCTGGCCCTGCATCTGATGCTGTCTGTTGGGCTTGTGTGTTCTGATGCTGAGCAAGGAGTTGAGATTAGGTGAGATCTGAGCCTGCCATTGATCCTAGCACTGGATTTTTGTGCCGAATCAGGCTATGCAGCAGGTGCTGGATATGTTTTTGAGCTCGGGCACAGCTGTACTGGAACACTGAGTGTTAATAATGACCACAGTGTGGACTGCATTTTCACCATTTTCATCTCTTTTCCTGCTGCCCTGTATCTAACCGAAAGGAAGGGCTATAAATACCCTGAATGAATTAAGGGACAGTACTTAATGCTGGAAAGACAGGCAGTGCCAAAGTTGGTAATACTGAGGCATTTCAGTTATTCCTTCAGTAGGCAATTTGAAGAGCTGACTGGGGCTGTGGAAGAGCTGTGTGTGGTCTGTGTCTCCTGCTGGTGCTGCAGTATGTTCCTGGTTTTACCACCCTTGTGCAATGCTCTCCTTCCCTCTGGAAAACATGATTAATCAGAATGTGCTGTCAGCATTCAATACTC
>NW_010563887.1:3051-6610 GCF_000687285.1 Phaethon lepturus | reverse complement strand
CTTTCCCTAGCTTAGTGTCCAGACCTACATGATCTTTGTTAACTTTACAATTTCTCAGTTCCCTTTCACAGCAAGTGATCTGATACTCAGTGTGCTGCTGGCTCATGGGGTGACTGTGGACATGTCAAACCAATTTAATCTTCTGCCCAATTATAATCAATCTAAGTCTCCTCTAGATACACACAGACCTGGTATCCTTTTAGTGTCTGAGCAGAACATAAATGTGTCAGGCCATCTTATTTGCTGTTGGCTGTTGGAAACTAAATTCTGTAGAAAGTAATGCAAGAATGCTGTTGGGCATCCTACGCTGCATTTCCAAGGAGCTCTCTCTCTTCCTGGCCTTTACTGTATGATGAGCACGGCGACTGACTTCACAGATAAGGCTTTCTGGATACACGTGTCTGAGACATGATTTAAGGGGGCCACGTTTGTAGGTGGTGTAAGTTGACAGAGCTTCATCAAAGTCAGTGGAAGACCTATACCCTCATTCACCTGGTGAGTTACTACTTCCTTTAAACTAAGCAGTGTCCGTTCCTGTCTGTTCCTGGGTTCTAGTAATAATGTGCAGAGATTACTTTTGCAGTGTGACCCTAGCCAGGAGGGCTAGGCAGGGCAGTTGTGAGGGTGTGGACAATGCCTGGGGCTGGGACCCCTGGAATCCTGGGCGCATGTACCTCCAGAGACTGGGTGCTGCAGGCTTTGGGCCCGACATCCTCGGCGCTCGGGGGTTATTGCCTTTGACAGCACTCTGCTGTGATGATGGAGGGCACTTCACTGCCCGAGAAGAGTGGTGGGGAGGATATTTGACTATTATCTAAGCAGATCTGCTAAGTAAACAACCTTTTGCCAGTGCTAATGGCTCTGTGTGCTTGCCTCTTGTCATTTTACAGCCTTGGGAAATAATGTTATCAGTAAGTAAATCGATCTAAAAAGAACAACGACAACCCAGTGAAATCTTTTGGCCCTGAGATTTGATGCCGGCAGGAGCAGCAAACACCCTGCAATGAGGCAGACAATCCTTTTTCGCCACTGTCCCAGCCATTTCCCCAGGGTAAGCTTTTGGGCACTGGTGGGGGTCTATGAACCCTTGTGCCCAATGAGAGCAACCTGCTGCTTTTCTTCTGTTGCGTGGCTCTCCTGCTCTTTCCATGGACAGCTGGCAAGGACACCCTTATTCCAAACTGCAGGACCTGACGCTCCTCTTCCGGGGATATGAAGCGGTGGGAAGGTAGCTGCAACAGAAACCAACAGCTTGGGAAAGCCCCATATGCTGCATGGCACGTAGATGAAGCTGGTTATGGTTCTCTATGAGGATCCTCGGGAACTGAGATGATTGCCAACACATCTGTCGTTTAGGATTAACTCTTCTGACTGTTGTCACCTGTGGAAGGAGATTATTAAGTAGTGAAGTGATTGGCAAGAGCTTTTTTTTTTTCCTTTTTTACTCACAGGAGTATTGCAAATGCTGTTTTGGGCTCCCAGGAGAGATCCTTGAAGAGGATGCTCTGAGGATAAGCTGTACATGTAACAGAGCTCTTCAATGCAGATCTGTATGTCCCTAGACAGAAAAATCCCTTGGATTGCTGGCTGTGGGTCCTTTGAAAGAGGCTTGGCATGGTTGTCCAGGATGCACTGGGACTGCCTGTGCTGCAGCAGACAGGCCTGGCAGCAGGACCCCCACCCAGACCCTGCCATGGTGTCCCTGAGGGCACAGGAGTGCCTGGGGGAGGAGGAGAGACAAGACTTGCTGGACAAAGAGCTGATGCTCGGCTCAGTTCCTATGGGCTGGATACCGCAGAGCGCAGCCGGCGAGGAGCCGTCAGGCGATGCAGGGCAACGTGGGCGCCGGGAGCGTCATGTGAGAGGAGACCACTCGTGTCCTTTGGGGTGTTGGATGGGAAGCATCGGCACGGGGGGAGGCGGATCCTGCGGTTCTGTGGTGCTCTCTGGAGGCTGACGGAGCAGGTTAATCAAAGAGCTCTCAGGTTTCTTTTTGCATGTTAATTTTCTTCTGAAATAAAAACACTACAGTATTTTCTCTCGGAGGCACAGTTGTGCACGCTTGTTTTTGTTATCTCTGTTATAGAAATACTGCTATTTTTATTACTTGTATTTCCACTGGGAGAGATAAAAATAAGAATATGGCAAATAATTTGTAAGCACACTGGGGGGAAAGAAACAGCTTATAACTCCTTATTTTCCATTACAGATATCAACTTTGCTTATTTCTTCCAGAATATTGAGATTAAATGTATTCTGATTTGCTATTCTGGTTCCACGAAAGCAATTGTGGTTTAAAGCCTGTGCTAATTCCAAGGAGGTTTGGGCTTGCAACCTCCCGCACTCTCTGCCTGGTGTTACTGCCCACAGTAGGTGGTTGCCGGATGGATGTGCTCAGTCTCTTACTGTGCTGTGCAGACACATGGGATTTTTCCAGATTCTTTTATCCAACTCTCTCAGTGTCTAGTTATCTTCTTTACTGATAGAATTTGTGCTGAGATAAAGCCATATGCAGAGTGGCCCAGGGCTGTTTTTTCAAATCTAAAGACTACCCACCTCATGGCTGCTAGAGTTGTGTGCATGCATGGGCTTGAAAGTGTCACATGAACTTTCAGTGGAAATCACTGACCAAACCCTCATTCTGCTCTGAAAACACTTAATGCCACCAGGGAAGACCTGGTGACTATGGCAATTATGCTTAAAAGGGCCTTCTTCCACTTTCCTGAATTACAGTGGCTGAGGAGTGTATGAGAGCAAAGGCTTCTCGGGAATCTTTAGCACTTTATTACTGAAGACAAATTTTAATCCGTCTTCTAGGTTCTGACACCGGCATTTTATTGGCCTTCGAGTAAAGTGCAGTCCTTTTAAAATAAATTATGCAGTGATACTGATAATGGTGTCCGTGGCACAGAGGGTTGAAATGAGACCCTAAAAAGCAGGAGTTTTTCATCTGTTCTCAGGACAAGTATGTGTTAACATCTGTCATTAACATTTACGCAACGGCCATATTAATCCTTCTAATAGTTGCGTACCATACGACAGCCACATTTTAGGTTTTCACAGCATTGCAGAAAGATGCTTTTGACCTGGGGGGAGATAGTGACTAACTTTATAAATCAGGTTGAGGAACTGAAATGAGTCTAATCCCAGCCTAACGCTCATTCCCGTGAGGCAGTACCATGTTCGGGTAACAGGATTTACTGCCACAGTTTTCCTGAAATTTAGGTCCTAAATAACCCTGGCTTGTCAAACTGACACGGGGCTGACAGGCAGCCTGTGTCACTGGGACTGTGCGCACAAGGCCTCTGCCTCGCAAGACTTGGACGCAACCTGATGCGCACAAGACTTCTGCCTTGGCTTGGACGCAACCAAGATGTCATGTCCTTGTGCAGGTACCCCAGCGTGGGCCCTGGGCTCTCGCTTCATTAATTTTATTGAGATTGTGCCTTGTGTTAAATGCAAATGCTTGGAGAATGGAAGGTCAGAGCTCCCCAAGCTATTTAGCTAATGGCTTTTGGGCATGGCTGACGATAGCTGCAATACTCACAACCACATCTCT
>NW_010563887.1:0-3020 GCF_000687285.1 Phaethon lepturus | reverse complement strand
TTCCGATGTCTCTCAGCCATCTGATGCTGCTGGAGCAGAAATGGCTTTTTAGAGCTTCCAGCTCTGCCAAATCATGCCATGACTGTTCACCTTGAGGATAAGCAAAGATTCCAGGTCAATAAAATATATTTCAGAAGTCCCATCAACAGAAAACAATTTTTGATGATAGTCCTGTCCCTAGAAAGCTTCTTTCCTGTATGCACTCAGCTTCAGAGGAGTCCATCTTTGGTGCCCATTTTTTGTGCAATAAGCTGCAACGCCTCTTGGAATCCATGCTTTTCAGGACACTGAGCCACATTTTCTTGCCATTAAACCAATGAAGCTAGCACTACACAGCAATATCTCATGGACACTTCAGGACAGGAGTTTGCAGCAGGTACTGCTCACCCCTTGCTGCGGTGGCCTTTTTGCTATGCAGGTTCATCATGTGCTGTGCCGAGGAAGTGAATGAATTGTTTATCTTTAAACTTCATCTCAGAGTTTGCTTGCAGCACAGTCTGGAGACTGTCACTTTAGACTACAAATTCAGGATTATTTTTCCTGCCTTCTTCCTTGTGTTGCCAGGATATTTAAGGAGAGATGTGTCTAGAATTGAATAACTGCTCCCAAGAAAGCTTAGACAGGGAATGAGCAGCCGCTGGGCAGCCAGGAGAGACTAGGTACAGACGAGTGGGGAACCAGCATTTCCTTTATGTTTCCAGTATTGCTTTGTGCAATAAATAGAGCCTTGGCAAGTTTTGGTGCTAAGCAGTATGAGGGAGCAGGGTCCTGGAGACCTTTGCGTTGGCAGATGTTTCTGGTGGAGATGAACAGAGGAACGATCTGTGCTTTTTGTGCAAAAAAGTGTAAATCATTGCTCGCTCTTTGGGGAAACCACCGCTCTGCCTAACTACTCTCTCCAGCGCGGGAGGCTGTTGTTTTTCGCTGCGCCGTTACCAGCAGAAGGGCGAAGCTCTGGCTCCTCCACATGCTCCCAGGGGCAGAGGCAGGAGACTGCTGCTTTCTGGCAGCTCTGCACCGCACACAGTCCGGTACGGATTTAATACTTAGCGCAGAGCCTGTTCAAATATTCTTTTCTAAAGTTAGTTTGAGCTCAGTTCCTGCTACTAGTACTGGATTTAAACCAGTTCTTAAAGCTCTGCCTCCATTGCGACAGGACGGGTAATCTCCTCTCTGTGCACAGAGATTAGGTGAGGACGTTGGTTTTGCTCGCGCTTGCACACCCTCAGCCACCACAGATCTGCGTATCAAAGCGGTGCGTGAAGGTGCATGGCAATACATGTTATATTTATACACAGATGGCACATTGACCTTGCCAGCGGATCCAGATCAGCGTCGTTCTTCCTGGCAAGAAGCTCTGAATCATTTTTGAGCTGTTTCCAATTATCGTATTAACTGGGAGAGTAAACAAGATCATACTATCATTTAGAACCGGCATAAATAAATGCTGCTGCTTCCTCTCCAGACTTGATTATTATTAAAAAAAAAAAATCAGCTTCAAACAGATCCTAATCCAAATTACATGAATAGTATATTCTACCTCAGCTGGACAAATATATTTGTGATTCCACCTTAGCAGCACACATTCCCATAGGTGTGACCAGATATGTTGAATAGAAAAAAAAATCGTACATATAGCTAGCCATGTTTGGACTCCAGACATAAATAGCCTACAATTAGATAAGTATTGAACATACTCTCATTAATCCCATTGCAGCGTGCTACAAAACTTCCCAGTTCCTCCAATGTTTGTGGTAATACTGTCTTTGATGCTTGTCTTCTGCTTTACTGAAGGGAAAATTATCATCCTTTCTCAATCTGCTCACTCTCAGATTATGAAGAATTTTACCACTTTCAATCTTGGTTACTGAGCAGCATGTGCAACTCTCTAGTTGATAAAAACTATAGCCAGTATTTGCATTCATTTTGTGGTCTTGTCTGAAGTGATTATTTCAAAGGTAGCTCAAGTGATTATTTGTAAAGGAGCTGCGTTGTTGCATGTAACGCATTTCTCTGTGTAACCCAAGTCTGTTGAGCCATTTTCCCCTAACATTTATTCAACTCTAAGCCTTCCCGGACCAGCTACAAGTGCAACCTTTTCTATTTAACTGTTAGCTCTGCCCCTCTCCATGTAACATCAGGCCCCTGGACGGGGCGAAGAGAGATGCCACCATGCGAGGGGAAGGCGTGCCACACTTCCCTAAAGGCCACGGGAATGCAGCTGCGGGGAGCAGCTTGCCAGATGCGGGAAGTCTGAAACGCCAGGGAGGATGCGGGTGAGACGAAGCTGCTGACGCCCTTCAGAGGGCATCCGCTCCGCGCGGGTCCCGGAGCGCGGCAGCTGCACGCGGCTCTGCCGTTCCTACCGGAAGGTGGAAACGTGACTTAGGGGAGCAATTTGACTGCCAAGTACAAACGCAGTCTGAGGCAGGCTGCAAAAAGGATGCTCTGCAGCAGCGCAGAGCCATGCTTGTGCATCTGCTCCGTGTTGGTTCCAGCTGGCTGTTCCAGCCTTTGAGCGCAGGGTGCAGCGTGGCTGGGGAGGGGGGCACCGACGGCGCGGGCTGGAGGGCGGTGGGAGCTGCAGTCCCTGGGGAGGGGGGTCTGGCTGCTACGGAGCTTCCCCTGTGCGGCCCCATGTGGCGAAGTGGGAGCTTCCCAACGGGCGACGAGAGGCAGAAGGTTCTACCTCAGCAGCCATATGTATGTGCACAGGGGAGAAGTAGGCACGAGACTCCTCGCTTGGGAAAAGCCGTGTTTGGGTTGTCAGATGTGGCAGCTGCTATCTGGCTTTTTTCCAGCCTTCTGTAATAAAGGACAATAAACAGTGCATATGACATAAAGTCAAAGTTACAAGGTGCAAAAAAGTCTGTCTTTGTGTTCTGAGGAAGTATTTGTTGCGAGTATGGACGCTAATACCAGGGTCTCCTGTTGCTGTTACCCATCAAGCCTGGAATCATGTGATAGGAGCTAGTGGAGGATCTTGCCGAGCCACTCTCCATCACTTATCAGCAGTCCTG
>NW_010563886.1:8941-17250 GCF_000687285.1 Phaethon lepturus | reverse complement strand
GTGGGGTCAAGTTTGAGGTGCTCCTTAGCAGGAGAATAGGCAGGGAAAAGGGTAAAGCTCAGCTCCCTGGTGATAGAGTTCCTGAAACTTCAGATAAAATTAAAAATAAATATAGAAATTGTCCTTACAAACTTTTAAATGAAATCTCAAATTTGGGATTAAGACACACTAAGCTTTTACCCAATTTTCTGTTAAAGGAGATCTTTTCAAGCTTAGGCATGTCAAAATGGAGATATCTCCTTCTATCACAAACTAATTTGAGCAAGCATTTTCAGCTCTGTCTAGCACAGAGATTAGATAGCCCAGGCAATTTTTTATAACAGGTCCCAAGCTAGAATGGTACTATTGCTCTTGGTGAGATTTATGGAAAGTCATTACCGATTAGCGGTACTGATTGACAACGATTAGTACACCTGTAACGATAAGTCTTATTCTACAGTACATGGTTACAAAATATCAATTACAATCATGGAGAGGGTAGTTTTACACATTTTCTTGCTCATTTCTAGAGGAAAAAGTAAAGCCACATCATTCACTATTAGCATCCGGAAAAGCCAAAAGGAACATTTTGTGAACCTTCATTGCTTCCACAAAATATCTGTATTTTACTTTCCTATTTTTTCATTATTGTGCATCTGCATAGGCACGTAAAGCCATTTATAAGAGTTAAATATGCCAGGCTATAATTGCTATACTAATTAGAACTGTTCTCTGAATTTAGAAAGGCTGCACATTTATGAAACATGAAATTATACATCATCATGTAGGAAATTATACTGATTGTAGACAGTGGCTAGCAAAACTGATCATCTCCAATATTTCCTCACTCTTCAATTAATGCCATTACGATTATAATGCCATTTCTTCACAGTCTCTCTGCTGGTATCACACCTTACGTGCTTTGTTTGATAGCTGCATCCCAAGAACAGCTCATGGATCTGGTAAAATATGCACGATCTAGTTTCGGATCTCAGCAGAAATTAGCTGAAAAAGATACTTAAAGTGGTTCTGAGCATCCCCCAGAGGCAACTGCTTAGTCAGCCAGGGACTTAATTAGTAAAAAAAATTATGTGTTGAGGAGCATTAAGCAGGTCTGAGATACCAGAGACAAATTTTCTGAGAAGTTCTGCATTTTTAATATGTGCATCACTCACATGCTTTTTGGAACAAGCTGTGTTCTTTAAAACAAACTGAAAGTACACTTGCAAATAAATAATTTACTTTTTGTTTTGGACAAGAAAACAAGCAAACTAAATGTCATTCAGTAACAAGTCATTCACATTCTGCTTTCAAAAGGCAGAGCACCGATGTGTGTAAATACGAATGGGCGAACTGTGCTCTTCCTTTGAATAGAATAAAAATTTGCTACCTAGTCCATGAACTTTTAAAAATGTGGATCTAAGCCCTTCTTCCAGACGTTTAAATTGCCAAAACTCTCTTCCAAGCAATAACAAAATAAATACAATCTATTTACCTGAGGTGTGGTTAAAAATGTGATTTTGCAAGATAAAACAAATGGCAAATTCTTTGTTCATCCTCTCATAGCAGAACTATAAAGCTGTAGCTTACAACACTGTGCTTCACCTTGCACATCTGTTTTAGTTTTAAAAGTGCGATGCTGGCAAAAAAATCTAATCAGGATTTGTTCTGCATTGATTTTCTTTTTTGTAAGGTCAGATGCCATGTTTTGTGAACACAATTCTAATCATGTCATGCAGATACATAATTTTCCCGGTCTCCAAAAGAACTTCAGTGCAAGAACACCACCAGGACAGCTGTGCCTACTTGCTGTCTTGCATAAAGGAAGTTATTATTCAAAAGAGAAGATTTTTATTCAAACATATCCATAGTCACATTTCCAACATATTTGCACATTTCTAATAACTTGTTCTGAAGCACATAATCTACTTTTTCAACTGAAAGTGCCTTTAGAAGCACTTTACACATCCTTACCCTGAACTTGTTTATTCCTTTCTATTCACTTCAGGGCCAGAACCCACCACTAATGTACTCTGCTACTTACAGACAATAGCACCAGACAGATGGTCAGATTCCACTATAAAAACCAGTAGGTAGAAGCCTCTAAAACTAACAAGACTATGGTAAAGAACGTGTGTTTTTCTGTACATAAAACCATGCATGTTGGGATAGCAGCAAAACTGAATCATCACAGCTTTTAGAGAAACTTGTAACTGTAACAGTAAGGGTGCTTCAGCAAAGCCTGCTCATGATACAGCAGACAGAGGAAAAAAGTCCATTTAGTTAAAGAACAAGTAAGATTAGAGAAAGTGAGACTGGCTGATTAAACAGAAAATTGAGTACTTAAGTGTCCAAAGGTGACAGAATGGATAGAAAAGACTAGAAAAGAGGATCTTTTAAGGTCTGGTAAGAAAACCATCACTCCATTGGGCCTGAAGCACAATTCCTCTAAGGCAGAGGGAGCCATTGGCTTTGTAAGGCAACGAAGAACAAGAAAGAACATCAATACGCGTGTTAACTCAGTTAAATTAAAAATATGCCAAAGTGCTGTGCAAGTGTTGCAGCTGCTGGCGGTGTGAATTCACAGGCTGAAGCAGAACATATTCCACGTGGTTCTGAGCAGATCATCTGCACGTTTTGCTCGCTCTCTCGATGTTCAGAGATCAGCTTTAGACACTTCAGGACCAAAACCGCTATGAATACACATCCTCCACTGATACCATCAGCTGAGGCTCGCATGTCTAATTCTTTTGTATATTGGGTTTTCCCCTGACATTTCAAAAGCATGCAGAAAGATAAACTAAAGTTGCTTGCTTGTGCTCCCTGGCTTACAATTTAACCAAAACCTGCTTATGGTTCAACAAAATTTGAGTTAAAGAAAACACCGTCTGTCTTTTCCCATTTCAGCTGATGTTGGGGTTGACAACGAATAGCTTTATAACCTTTTCTGATCATGTCTCGTTTGTTTCATCCTTATACCAAAACAGATACTTCATTTTCTAGTGCATTGTTTTAATTCCTTCTGGTTTTGACCTAGTCACACAGAGGTCACATATGAATCCCAAAACATATTTCCCTGCCGCACAGTAAAGCATGTCGCAAATCAAAACAACACACAATCTCTAAACAGAAATCCTCCAAATAGAAAGGACAGCCCACACGCGAGCAGAAACACCGTTATCTCCTGGCTTGAGCCAAAGGCATTTTAGACTGTGCTTTAAGCTGTAGAGAATTCTATCAAAGCCCAGGTT
The DNA here is from genome assembly GCF_000687285.1 of Phaethon lepturus. Classification (NCBI taxonomy): domain Eukaryota; kingdom Metazoa; phylum Chordata; class Aves; order Phaethontiformes; family Phaethontidae; genus Phaethon; species Phaethon lepturus. The sequence goes on along the minus strand of NW_010563886.1, from coordinate 14,020 downwards.
TCCTAAGCTTCAGAAAAGAGTTGATGCCAGACCAGCAATGCACATTCCTGTCCGCACTTGAGGAGTTCAAACATTTCTTTCTTGTGTGCTCGTGATCTTGCTACCATTAACGTTTTCTTAGAATCTTTACACTATTAGGCATTCAACACGTTCACTTTTGAAGGAACATTTTAAATATCCCGTGTTAGCATGGATTCAGTCTGCACATCACTTAGCTCACATAAGCGAAAGAAAAACTTTGACTCCCCCAGTTTGTTTGGTTTGCAACATAATTAAAACCTTTTCTGCTTATCCTTGCAATCTTCAGTATTACATAGATGCACATTTACTATAGGGTCTTTGCTATGATTTAACGGTCCACATATATACAACCTGAAAAATGCTATATCCTAGGAAAAAAAAAAAACCCACACAACTTTTTCATTCTGACAGAAGAGAAAACGCCTCTAATGGGCTACTGTGATGCTCATGTAATTGAATTAGTATCTATGTCTAAGCTACAACAACGTATGAGCTATGGTAAGTGGGAGCCAAACTCTGCAGTGGTATTGAAGCTGGACTGAGTGCCAGACCTTTCCAGAGGACCTTGCAGCAACCAAGATCTCACTCGCAGCGGCCAAAGGCTCCTTGCTTGCAGGAAGCACTGCTTTAGCAACACTTACCTAACTTGCAAATCCTATCAGAGTCTTATCTTGTACTGGAAAAGGCTTTCTCATCCCCAGAACCACAAATTGTTAGTAATGAAGGAAAGTTTTAGAAGAGAGTTTGTTTTATAAATGATTCTTTTTTTTTTTTTTTTTTTTTTTTTTAAGCCATGGTTGTCATCAACAGAAAGAGATCTCTTGCTGGTAGTAAGTTAACTAAAGAGTTAATATGTAATTTTTCATGTAATAATAAAATTATTTTGTTTTCAAAACAACTTTTACACACACACACAAATGTTCAAGACTGGACCAGAATTTCCAAATCCTCTTTTTCATAATTATCCCCATCACGTATCACCTTAGTGCATGGTATGTTCGTGATGAAACAATAAAAAGCTAGAGATTGTCTGCAGCAGAGCTATTCACTGCAGTCCCCCCAAGTCAGAGTTTCTGAGAGCATTCCCTTGCAAAGTTTCACTATGGATCCTGACTTCAATTCCACTGGAACCTCACGAGACCAAAATAATTTGGTGTGCCTATGAAAAGACAAGAGCATTTGTGTCAAGGTCTATACTTCTGAATTTGTGCTGGTTCTACAAGCCCAGTAGATTGCTAATCTTTTTTATTATTTTCCAGAGCGTAGGCAGAACTGCTTCCCTCCTTTCAACTTGTCACAGATATATCTTCTCCCATATTATGGGAGAAAGTCTAGGTTACTATCATCAGATTCTAGCAGTGACTGTTAAAATAGAAACCCATTCCTCCTATAGCCCTCTTCCGAAGGAAGGGAAAACATCAAGCAACATCCATCGGGGAGATTCAAAAAACTGTGAATAATGTCTGAGAAATACCTTTCAACATGCAAAAAATGTCTGTACCTGCTTAATGCATTTTCCAACAAACAACACAATTTCTGAAGTAAAATCTGACAGATAACTAATTTTGTAATTTGCCTGGCTGTGACATCCAGGCACTCAGCATGATTGCTTTCTTATCTGTTAGAAAAATGTTACTTTGCTTTTATGAACTCAGTACACAGAAATAAAAAAAACTAACCTGTAATAAACTTAGATCGCGTTATTATTTTTCCCATCAGATTATATATTTGGGATGAATCAGTAAAGCTTTTTGCAAACAACTTACAGACTAAAAGCATATGGGATGCCTTTGAGGAAATGCTGCCAGGTATAGCCATATGTTGTGTTGCAATAGCAAATACATCACATACTCCGAGAATCCGTCTTTCAGGACTGCGAGATTACTGATAATTTTTTTTTTTTCCACTCCATTATCAGATCTGGTAACAGATCTGGCTCTTCGTTTGTGAACGGTGATCTAGAACACCTAGAACAGCTTCATTCCTTAGGCATTGACTGTGTAGGGCATTCAAGCACCACATGCCCTCGCTTTCAGAAATTAGTATTTTTAATGAATATCTTCCTTAAGACTAATGATATTTTAGAACACAAAATAGCTTCTTTCCTAATTTCATTCATTCAGTACTCTTCAAGTAGTCTGCAAATCTATGCCATTCATGACCAAAAAATGAAATCCCCGTTGGAACTTCTTGGGTTCTAATATTTTGGATTCAGCAAAGCTGGAGTCCTGCCCTACACCTCTTTACCTCCAGAATTTATGTAGCCCTTATTACCATACCATCCTTAACTGATCAGACGTTTCCACCTTTATAATGTTCTGTGATGTGGGGAAGTAAGACATCTGTTTCATGCCTGGATCAGTACATCATAAATTCCATTAAGTGATTTACCCAGGAGATTTATGAGAGATACAACTGAGGCAGAAATCAATCCCCCGGCTCCCACTTCTGTGTGAGCTTCTATTAGAATCATATTTTGCCTTCTCAGCCAGCCTCAGCTCTATTTCCCTAATCATGAATAGGTCATGTATTTAAAGAATAACCTACGTATTTCTATATATTTCTATATATACACCTATTTCTGTAGGCCAGAAATTACACTTTAGGACCCCCAGATTAAAAATGAGAGAACCAGATGCAAGTTTCTACTTATACCTACTTCTAGGTGATTATTTTTTTCTTTAAAACCTGAGCGAGCGATGCCTCAGTATAGCAATTAAGCGATTGTTTTTGCTTGACATGCATTGCCATTCAAACAAAATATTGAACTGTAAATACATTCCTAGCAGGGCCATTAAGCATGACATAGTAATACCTCATGATTATTAAATCATTAAATTCATTAAATACACAGTCTAAGAACTTGTAGTTCAAAGCTAAGTTATATCTAGTTCTCAGAAAACCGTGGATCTTAGACAATTGTCTTCCAGACAATGCAAGCAATCTTTCACTTTATTTCATTGATATTTCAGTTACATTGTGACAGGTGAACAAAACTGGGAAACATTGTAAGAAAAATATATCGCACCATCTGCAAATGACCCATTCCCTTCAACAGACCGCTATTCAAAGGATTCTGTAAACAGCACTAATTAGTGTCAGGTTATTAAATAATTTATTGTTCCTTTAGCAACTATGCTAAAATGGTCTTAGAGACGGAGTGCACACATATGCAGGAAGTTGTATTTTATGCTAGTTTGCTGCCCTGAGATATTTTCAGAAGGATAGAAGTCATGAGTCCTCACCTTTCAAACCAATAGACTAAAAAAAAGGCACACAGTGGAAATTAGAAAGAGAATGTCTCTAAAATATTCAATTCTTAGTTTAAATTGGACTATATTTCCTTTTTTTCTACTATCCATTGGTGAAAGTTTCCCTTAAGAGCTAATCAGACAAACCTTATTCACGCAAAACAGATCCATGAAGTCAGCGGGGCTCCTTTTGGAAAAGGGAATTTCTTGTGTAAATACCACCTTTCTGAATATGCTCATTGAGGTATTTAAGTGAATTTCTAGCTGTTTTCTTTCGTCCAAACACATTCACGCACGACCCTGACGAGGCCTTTCCTTGTATTCACTCACAACCCCTTGCGCACTTTACAGAACTTTGAGCTGTTCCGAGTAAAGCAGATATTTTCCCAATTGTTTCCATTAACAGAAATGTGAATGAAAAGTAGTGTCATTGTTTCTGTTTAAAAATACAAAACTAATCATATGGGGGTAAGGCTAGTCATTGCTTTTTATCTTGAAGGAGGACAAAAAATGGGCCTAGAGACAGGAATTCATGAACTGTTCCCGTGGGATGCACACCTCTATGATGCAGCTCTGCAAGAATATATTCATAAAATAAATTTTAAAAAAATAATTCAAATCCACAAAGTTTTAATTTATTCCTACTGTATTTTTTCAATGTGAGATTCACATTTGAGTCTTTACTTTCTAAAAATATCTTAAATTCTTCTACAAACCAGAACTTTTATAAGCTAATACCATTATTGCCATCATTCCAAAATTGCTTAAATTTCAAAGTACGGAATGTTACAATTGTAACAAATAGCGTATTTCTTTTAATGAACAAATCTCATTTAGTGAGCAGAGTATTTTCAATAGAATATGCCTACCTGGCTGAAATATGCCATTAAGTTAAAATACATGGAATTTTCTGCCTGAAGTGCTTCAAAATTAACAGCAATAATAAAAATGGAAATAAAGTGAATCAAGGGGATTTACTCATGCGCTATGTTTTTGTTTGTATTTGCTTGCATCGCATAATAAGCTTTTAAGATGTATTCAAAAGAATAAGCAAAATTATTTTAGAAAAGAAGCTACAGTATTCATCAAGGGTCTAAACCGCTTGGGTTCCTCCTAGATGTGGAGGTTATCTCCTGAACAGCTGGACGCACAGCGATGGAGCAGTCAGGTGTCTACAAGACTGGAGAGAAGAGAACCACCGCAATTAGTTTCAGCGCTGCACTCACAGTACTAGTAACCGTACACCCAGCCAGCAGCGGTTCCTGCTCTCGCTGTAAGTCCATCGGCAAGAGACCCGGGCAGATCATTAACAGGAGCGTCTGGTGACGTGTGGTTCAAAAGCTGACAAAGCCTCTCTCCAACATCTATACCATACTTTAAAAAATAGTTATAAGGCATAGTTCTAGTAATTGCACTGCTGAAGAAAAGCCAGGAGCAGCACTACTTCCTCACTGTGCATATAATGCCTTTTATAACCGGTTCCAGTTTTCAGTACAGACAGCTGGATATCATTATAACGCAAATAATATCCCCAATAATGAATAATAACTACTAAAGCATAATAAACCTTGTTTTGTAACATCTGTTGTGTCTTTGGACACAACAATGAATAGGTTAAAATAACAGACACATGTGGGCAGCCACTGCCAGTAACCTCATGTACAGCATAATTCCATTTGGAGGATATTAATGGTTGTATATAGAGACCTTCTGACTACCTGTGAGGAAAACACATTCCTCTGGAAAACTTCAGAAGGTTAATTTTGGGAAGCAGGATCCAAAGAAATTTGGGATCATCTCCCACTGT
>NW_010563886.1:5449-8910 GCF_000687285.1 Phaethon lepturus | reverse complement strand
GAAGAGCGTAGAAACTATTTGCTTCCATGTCAGAAACACATATTTTTTTGATTTTTTTGAAGTTAGATGTTTCATTGTCAAACATCTCAGGAAAGCCAAGCAAAACGTGCCTTTAACATGCCTTCTCTGTCAAAAATGAAAATATTCAACCATGCAGTCCCATGCAGAGGCTGGGGAAGGCTAACATTCACACACCACAGCTACAACTCTTTCTGCACAGTCAGCAGGATGCTGAAGCTCGCTCTCGTTGCTGGGAGAACCCAAAAGTTAGCATCTAAAGGGAGGCACAGCTGTGGAAGATGACACTGTTCTCTGAACATAGAAGTGGCTTAATTAGACGGCCTTAAGATACTTTATAAATTACTTCAATCATATCAGTAGCAGACCAGCAGGTGTTAACACTGAATTAAACCAGATGCTAGCCTGAAATACAAAGGTTCTCCCTAGTGTATTCAAACTTAAAATTACATGAACTTAATTTAGAAGTATTTTGGTATGGCCTTTACTTCAAAGAATTAAGAAACTTCTTTAATGATAATGATTTGCTACAGAACAATGCTCAAATGCTACTTGATGGTGTTGGGCAGTTATGTGTGACAAAGTCTTTTAAGATGGCTTGTTTTTTTCAGATCAGAAAAAACATGAGTGCTCCAACTGCTGGAGGAAGCTGAATGTGTAAGGTAGCATCCAGACAGATGATTTCCTCTTCCACTCTGGAGTAGTGAAATTTATACAGTACTAGGACAACTGCATATCCTTTTAGTTTAAAACATACAGTTTTAATATATTCAAACTATAAAACATAGTCTTAATATATTAATCTACCCTGTCCTTCTCACAGATCACACTAAAATCAAAGTGCAGAGTCTTCATCTCTTCGCAATCCTCCCTTGCCCATCTAAGAAGTTAAGATATAAGGAAAAGATACTTACTCATTTCATACACCCTGAAAGACTGTCTACACTGCCTTCTGTGAGCAGACTCCAGCCTGTTCTAACTGTGCTCTGCACAGTTGCTGAGCGCTCAGCTCATACTCAGCACTGATCAGAAACCACAACACAGCAGCCTGCGCCCTGCCAGGCCCAAAATGATAGCCCTTCCTCCTAGCCCATGTCAGCTTCCACTACAAAGCACAAATGCACATTTACTGTATTTTCAGTATTTAAAAAATAAAGACCAATTTCTGACTCAGCATTGGATTTATCCTTCATGATAATATTGTTACATTTTGTTTTCACTTTGTAATGAAAAATTGAGTATCAGTTACTAAACTACCTGACCACCAAAACATGTGTTTATGTTTCTAAGCTCAAAGCCAACCACTGACAAATTAGCAATTAGTAGACTATAAAATAGTAAAGTAGGATGACAGATTTACATCTCAAATTTATACTAGATTTCTTTTTTCCCCAAAAAGTTTGCTGCACAGAGGTTTGTTTAAGCTCGTATTTAAAGCCCTACTGGTAAGAACTGATGCCTTCAGAGATCCCTGCACCCTGATCCTCTGGCCCTGTGCTAGCGAGAATAATGAAAACTTTCATGCCATTTCTTGACTGAAAAAGTTAGTCTTGATACTAGCAGGAAATCAAAGCCTGCTTCAAAGTCTGTCCTAACAATAGGCAATATTTTCTGCTGGTATAAATTAATTCAGGTTTCAGTGACAGTTTCTCAAATTACATCAGCCGCTGATCCATCCTGCAGTCTTCCTTACCTCAAAGTGCGCACTGTACCTTTTGGAGGGAATACAGGATTCTCTGTACAACTAAACTAGATCCAGAAACTGTGACATGGTGATTCAGAAAGTGATGGAGAGGGTGTAAGCAAGGCAAGGCGATACACCATCTGTTCTCTAGGAAGGAACTGGATATGATGCTCACTGCCGCATCTGCTTTCTCACAGCAGAGAGCTTGGAGTGCCCACAGCCTAACCGGGGCAAGCCAATTCTTTCGTTTGCCACTTGCTATCAAGGGCATGGATTATCTCATAGAATATCTGTTGCCTATGAACTTTCCATTTTGTTGTTTCATCAAAAAGCAAGAATAAAAACAAGTGGCACCTAGGTGCTTCAGCAAAAAGAGGATGTCAATCAGAAGATAGTTTCTGTCTATGCCAAAGGTGCAGCAGGCAAAGCTACAACCACCACCCCACTCAGGTCAACGGCAATTTGCCAATAACTTCAGTGGGATCCAGATTTCATCCACAACATTTTATTTGTATCTGGAAAGATTGAAAAAGACAAAAACACCCCCAAAAAATCACTGAAGAACAAACTGGCTATTCAAATGGGTTGGACTGTTGTAATGATGCTTATGCAAGACATACTGCTGAAACAAGATGTTTCTTTTACGTTCTATGCTTGCATGCAAGACACGTGAGAAATATGTAAAGGCATTGGAAAATCCCAGTCAATAATAATATCTAACATAATTTTATTACATTTCCATTTGGTTTTTGGCTGCAGCTCAAAAAGAACCCTTTCCCCTCTATGAGGAAGAAAGACTGTTGGCTTAACCTAAGTGTAGTTTTGGCAGTCACTTACTATGATTGACGACCTTATCCCCCGCTTCAACTCTGACCTACGTTGCTGCTGAAAACATGAGATCTTGAAGACACAGCCACCTAACACATGTATTAATAGAAACCTTTACTACAGTCTGTACCTATAAAAGAATGCATACCAGCAGGTGGCAGCAAGAGACTCAACTTCAAATCCACATTTTGATGCTGGAGATTAGTGTGCTCATCAATCTTTTAGCACTCGACAACACATGAGGATCATTATCTTGCATACAAGTACACCTGCAGATGTATTTCAGCAGAGATCATACAGCTAAAAGCAGCTAACATTACCAATCCCGACCTGCTCTGCTGAAGAAATCCTTGTGGGAACACTGATTGTTCACATAATGATAAAATAATAAAATATATATTTTTAACGCAAGGAATATCAAGAAGGCATACCTTCACAAACATCCTAGTAAAATTTATCTGATGCTTACAGTTCTAGAAGATTTCAGTGACTGTTTTTAACATTGAAGTTCTGCAAGAGTCTTGATGACTACTTCACTGCAAGCGTCTAAGCAAAGCCTGGGAAGGTAGACAGAAAACCCAGTCACGTATATTCTATATGTAGGCTCTGCTACTAACTGTTCTCCCAGAGGGCAGAAGACCTAGGTTTAATTTCTTCCTCTAACAAGATTCTGTGCACGTATCCCAAGAACATACTCCAACTAATAAGAAAGGCAATGACCATTCTTCATTTTTTTTCCTTACATTGTAGTAAATAAAAATGAAGCGTGGTGCCTAGTCTTTTTATTAAAGCAAAAGACTGGACATTTACCAGGGGATGATTCAGAACACAGAAATGAGACAACAGTGCCACATAAAGTACCTAAACCTCAAGAAAGCATGTCATTTGAGACACACAAAACTATCATCAGCATGGATTTTTTTTCTTCCTA
>NW_010563886.1:0-5418 GCF_000687285.1 Phaethon lepturus | reverse complement strand
AGTCTCTTCTTTTGTCCCCCCCCCCCCCCTTTTTTTCCCTTCATTCTACTCAGAGGCATCCAAGTTTTTTCACCTGTTGGAAAGGAGCCCAGTGACTTCTGTTATGAAGAGCAGGTATCTAGAACTGAGACAGTACCCAAAAGGTGGTGTGGATCTGACAATGCAAAGCTCCCTATGTGGTAACACAAAACAAAATCTGGTCTTGTAAAATGATATTTATGGTTATCCTAAAGCTGTCTCACAATCAATGGTTTAAGTAAGTCTAAGAACGTAGATGAAAACTAAAGCATTTAAGAAAAAACTGGGATTACTTTAGATGACTGGAAATCAGGCACTTTTGCTCAACCAGAATATAGATGACTCACGGAAATGTTTTATATGGCAGATTTCTGTGCATACATTTCTAAGTATTTAGAGAAAGAATAGGAATTGACTAAAAGTTGTTACAGAATGGGAGCCCAGTCCTAAAATATGTTGATTGTCTACAATTCATATTACCTAGTCAAGCACCAGCAAATACAGTTTAGTAAATTTCAAGTGTGGGCAGTGGTTTAGCAGATGGAAGGCAGCAAATAGGAATACATCTCCATTTTTTCCCCAAAAAACGTGGTGAAGTAAGGTCTGACTAGACCATATTATTTTTAAATAATATTACTACTTACATAACCACTGAATCTCATTACTTAGACTATAAAGCTAAAATATGAGAGCTCTATTAAAGAGAAATTAATCCAATTTATAACATTTTCTGAAAAAAATAATAAACAGACAATTACAGAAAAGCAGATGACATTCTTTGGTATTGTAGAACCACAAATTCCATTTCAAGCACCAAAAAATAATTTCTACAATACATACTACTACTATTACATAGAGTAATATATAAATATGCTGCTACTAATTATAATCAGCTATAGGAATAATTTTACCAAAGATGACATACTCAGCTGAGGTTTTCCCTTCACTTTTTAACCTTACCAATATTCGAGTACCAATACATTTGCTTCATACTGGTTGATATTTGTTTTTCCCCATTTTTATTCTTTTTCTTCAAGCATTACATTATATTTTCCTTTCAACAACTACTACCTTCCACAGCTGTTAGGCTTCCTGTTCATGTCATACATTCCTCTTAAAGTCTAACCTGTACCAGTATTTTTGTTATCTATGTTTTTTATTTGAACCAATTGCATTTGGAATTTCCCTCCAATTTATTTCTGCATGTGCTGTAACAACTTTTAACTAAAGGGATTTTGTTGCTTTCAGTGTTTCCTAATATCAGACTTAGCAAATTTGGCACTTGTCCACCTGCGTGATAATTCTGTTTTCAGCCATCATCTATACCAAACTTTTATGGTAACTGCCCACAAATGTCATCAAAAAACCAAATAGTATTTATGGATTATTTTTCTTCCTTTCTATCATTAAAAAGAATGCTTTTTGTAGTCATTCAAAAGTTTTACTAAATGACATTTAAGTTACATTAGTAGAAAAAAGGATATTGCCATCAAAAGCTAATTCAAAAAACCATTAAAAACATATCAAAACCGAGAAGAAAATACAAATCTTAATTCAAAGATGCTTCTGGTTTTCCAGATAATTATAACTGCCACATAATTTCTTCTAGCTCAAAAGCAGAGTAAAAAAACAAAACAAATCCAAAACAAGTCTGAAAAAAAATTCTCCTTTCCTAGAAGGCACACATTTTAGTTCAATTATTAATTAATTAAATTTTAAATTGGTATTCCATATGAACTTTTCATATAGTGCTTTTTTTCATAAAAAATTTGCTTCCCTCTTGCAAAAAAAAAATAAAAATTAACTGACTGATGGACTTATGCTGCAAAATCCATCAGTCTAAATGCTCTCTCCTGTCAGGGAATCAAGTTTCTTCTATCACTGTAATATAAATAACTGTCATGCTGAGGAATAAATAACAAAAACTGCATTCACATAGGTATTTAGATACCCTAGTGATAAGATTGTCTATAATATGATGTGAAATTTTATATAAAATTGGAGAGAGATCACAAGTGAACACAGACTTTCAGTTACACTTAAAGGTCATATTCTAAAGACATACTAGTAACTACAAAGAGGTCACAGCTGAAATTTGGATGTGAACCATGCTTAAATGAACGGCTGTTGAAAGTAGGAGCTATTCAACTAGGGATGTTGCAACAGTTACATACATACTCTCTAGCTTCACCCCCACACACACCCCAAAAACTCCAGCAGCTGCAGTAGAACTATACTCAGAATATAATAAAAAATGGAAGTGAAAAGTTGCATAAAATTTATTCCCAAAGGTTTTTTTCATGTTGAAATATTATGCAATATACCCTTATAAAAAATAAATTCACTTATTGTGCATTATCCATTATTATATTTTTTTCCCCCCATTTCATCTGTATATTTTCACTGACAACAAGAAGTTAGCCCCTGTAAGTTCTCATAAGAAAAATCTCTTATGCCATTACAATCTGTTGTCACTTCCAGCAACAGCATTTCCTGCATCCTTTCTGGTGGAGTTACGAGTTCTGCAGAATTACAGATCTGTTTGCTTTCTGCAACAGATGATTGTGAAGCATGATAGAGCAGAACTGTGATATCGATCAAAACACAGTTGTCCTAACAATTCACATTTCTTCACTTCTGACCATTTTACTAATTGTGGAAGGCAGTATGGTCTAGTCATGAGGGGCTCCAATGTGAAAACTGAAAGAACTACGTCACAAAACCTAGCTCTGTCGCTAGCATGCAATACAATTCCGTGCAAATCTGATAACCCTTTTCCTCTCCAACCCCCGTCTATGTAGATTGAAAACGCTTTGCATCATTGTCTCTCAGTATTGATATAGTCTGAACTCCGTTGAATTACATGGAAAATATCTTACATTGACTTCAGAGCGCTAGAATTTTTATTGATACAGAGCGTTGATACAGGGCTTAGCACAAAAAGAAATCTCTACATCACCTGGGGTTAACATGAAATATGGCTGCTGCAGTAAAAAAACCACACTACTGTATTTAAGAAGAAATGTCTTACAAGGAGTCTGGAAATAAGAAGAACACTCGAGCTTTTAATTGCAGCTAAAGGACTACGCTTTCAGTAAAGTTTGGTGACTGCATCAGTGAATTACAGCTGCCAAGATTTTGTCAGCTTCAGCAATATTGTAACTCAGGAGTTAATGACGCTGCTGTGGCCAAAACTATTTTTCTGGATGTGAAAGTGCAGATCCACAGTTTTAGCAAAAGGGACTTTTTCCTTGGGGGGGGAATATCATGGAGCTGCATGGTGGGAATTACGGCAAACTCTATCCAACATCCAAAACCTAAACCCTGTAATTGTTGACCTGGGCCATTTGCACGATCAGCCTCTAAATCAGTCTACATCCTTGGTTCTAACAGTGGAGCTCATAATGAAGGTCAGTCCCTTTCAATATATTAACACTTCAATCAACTGCGACAATTCTATCATATATCAACTGTCTTTCAAAATTGACTATAAACCAACACTCTAGTAAATGGTACGCACTGGTAGAAATGGCTCACTTGAACCCTACTGAATTGCTGGAGTCTCATTTCAAGAGATGTTGGAAAAAAGTTAACTCTGAAGCTATCCCTAAGCAGAAAATACAACAGTCCTCTGAACTGCTGAAATAAAACAGCTGAGTAGTATTAAGGTCTTGTTTGTTTGTTTTTCATTTTGAAGTGGGTATTTCCAAGAGAAAACATTTTCATGAGATGTTCCAGTTTTGAAAACATTTGCATTCCCCCAAAAATGATGTTTGTCAAAATTTTCCAGTCACCTCTACTTTGTAGTTTCTGATAAATTCTATGTATAGATCTGAGTCACCTTAGCAGTTATTTTCACTGAAAACCTTCTGTTCCTGATTAGATAGGCAGAATCAAAATACAACAACATTGTTAGAAATTAGTATAATGCAATCAGCTGAAAACCAACCTAATCTATACAGTCAACTGGAATCTCTGTAGCACGTATTCTGTACTGAGATACCTATACAGAAAGGATACAGCCTATTACATTAAGAATGAGGAAGTTCTGTAAAACTTTGGTTCCTATTTTTAACATATAAAAGGAGACATTTTGATGTTGATCTGCATAAATGTTGTACTTAAAGCGATAAACAAAGGAGCAAACAATGAAAAGAAAACAATGGTAGTAATAAGGTTTCTTGGAGACGGATGTTTCCAATGCGGAGAATTTCCCTTCTTTCCTCCACCTCAGCTATTCTGGTATGAGACATTTATGCAGAAGAAAATTTGGGTTGGAAAAAAATCTACTATACCTTTAAAATGCTGCTCTTGTAAAACAGCAAGTGAATAGCAAAATTAGTTGCCATAACCACTGAAGCCTACAGCCAAAGAGACCCTGCAACAGCTATGACTTGCCTGGCTTTCCCCAGCCAGAAGTGAACCCCCAACCTGAACCATACTGAGCAATGGATAAGCCTAAAGGAGGAAATAAGAGCATAAAAATCTCAGGTGTTGTGATTGATTTCCCAAATGTTCTTTTTCCTTGGTCTATAATGCTATTTTGACTTCTGAAGTTGTTGTCACAGGCCTTCAGAGGAAAAGGGCACAGGTTTTTGGTACATGCTTTGTTAACGCTGTTTGAGAAAAGGGTAGAGAACATTTTAGAAATGTCAAAAGCAATTTATTCAGATATTTTTCTAAGGGAGATGCTTCACCTGGAAGTGACAAAATGCTGCATTTAAGAAGTTTATTGTTAAAACCTCAATTTTTGTTTCAAGCCACATTTTGTCATTGAAAACAGTCCTAGCTTTTTAAAAAATAAACATATCTAAAAGTAGGCAAAAAAATAAAAGACCTTTTTTGAACGCTCTGAAGCATTTTGACCCCCAAGTAACATTCACGGATTTTTTTATTTTGTTCTGTTCCTTTTGCATAAAGGCATTACATTTAGACTTTTCCTCAAGCCAATCTTATTCCTTTGACTTAACCAGAAAGCGTGTTATTTGTTCAGAGCTGTTCTCATGTAACACACTGATTTGTGTTACATAGGTGGTTCTTTGGAAAAGATTTGCTGAAGACCGAGTTAAAATAAATAAAAAAATCCCTGTTCCTCTACACGTTACAGCAGTAGTTTCTTTAGCTCTGGACTTCGGATATTTGTCACATAAGCGAGGGCATACAGGCTCAGACTGTCTCACGGTAGCCTTTTGAAGCCTGAGACAATCTTATTGCTTCGCCAAATCTTCCAAAAAACACAGGTGTGTTTACCTTAAGATGCCAAACACCGTGAACCCTATAGGTTAAAGTTATAATGTTGTTCTATAAAATAAATGAAAAAAGACATTTATGCTCAACTTTCAGAGGGAGGGAACAAAGTGAAAAAAAGTTTACTTATATATTTATTTATATATTATTTTA
>NW_010563885.1:18858-27727 GCF_000687285.1 Phaethon lepturus | reverse complement strand
AGTGTAGTGTTTCAGTGTTTTTTTTAACTACACATATCCAGAATGTACAGGAGAGGATTATCCATGGACAATTTAGAAATACTTTCTTCCTAGAATGTGCAGCTACAGTAAGCTAACCCATAGAAAAAAAGACTTACTGATTTTGTATTGTAGACGAGCTTCTTATCAGATTTTGGCTTCAGAGAGTTCTTGAAAACCTGTTGAAACTTCAGACAATCCAGTTTTGTATGAGACATCTGATTCCCCTTCATCACTGTGGGTAGTTTCCTCATTACAACAGAATCATGTTTGCATTGATAAGGCTGTATTGCTTTTGATATGTTTTTTAATGCAGATGGGATTGTAAAATTTCAGTGCACCTTACTGCATCAGTGCTGCAGGCTTGGACTGAAGGACTCAGTAGGTTACTCTGAAAGTATCCCTTCTTCCTCGTCTCTCATTTCCAGAATGTACTAAAAGTAGACTACTAAGGGAGCATCCTGATCTGATCTGTCTGTACTCTGTGTAGTTCATTTCTGACCCACCTGACTGTACGGTGTGTTTCTCTGAAATAACAAATTGCCTTATTAGGAGAAGTGCTAAGTATTTCCAATTGCCATACTCACCAGTTTCCTGTGAAAATGAAGGTCACTACCATAAATGCTGAGAATTCTTCAAAAATTTGAATGTGCAGGTATGTCTGGGAAGTGCTTACTTGATGCCAAAAATGAAAGAAAGGCGTATAAGGTTAAAGGAGATAATTAGCAAGTCATAGAATTTATTGGCTGAATGGTCTCAGACAAATACTTTATTCACATTCCCCTCTCTCTCCATTATAGCCATGAATGTTACGGATACGGAAGTAGTACCAAAACACATAGTTTTGTAATTTCCATGAAGAATTGATCTTCAGGTGAAATTCTGAATAAATGGATGGTATAGACTTGCCTGATCAACCCTTCAGTATTGTATTGAAATGAGCCTGGTATTTGGTGGACTACGCTGGGCAGGGGGACAGGGAGGGCTTACTATTAAAGACTTGATTTCTATAGGATTGGGTGCTCTCATTGTGGAGTGAGTTTTCACTCCTGGTTTCTCTCTGTTTGCAATTCCATTTCAGGTCAAGGAAATGTTTTCTATCAAAACCAATTTAAATTTTCCTATGAAAAGTCTAGGTTTTAACATCTAACGTGGTCCACCTCCCCGCTCCCCACCCCCCCCTTTTTTATCAGAAAATAACCAACCACATATAAGCTCTCCCAGTTCATATGAGAATGTTACATGCAGTCAGTGTGAGTAAGAAGTATAAGTAATTTTTGTGCAATTTTGGTGCAATTTGCAACAAGATTTTGTGCAATCAATTTCAGATAATGCATGGGCGTGCATTTGGCCCATGTTTATAGTCAGAAAAACTAGTATCTATCTGTTCTGTGACCTGAACCTGCAATACATGGTGAGTTAGACATCTGAGTTTTATAGCAGTAGAAGAATTTCATGCATTAAAGACAGAGCTATTCTTTCTAGGTTATAAAATATTTCTAATTTAAAGAAAGTTTAACAAACTAAGTTCACTTTCTTGCATATTGGAAGCAAAGTCAATTTGATGTTTGAATTGGTAATGGCTGCTTA
Organism: Phaethon lepturus; assembly: GCF_000687285.1. Lineage (NCBI taxonomy): Eukaryota > Metazoa > Chordata > Aves > Phaethontiformes > Phaethontidae > Phaethon > Phaethon lepturus. The sequence goes on along the minus strand of NW_010563885.1, from coordinate 26,119 downwards.
GGTGGAAAAACTCATATCTTGTGTTGAATTATTCTAAATCAGACAATAAAAATGATTTGAAGGAGAACTCAGAAATAAAAAGTATAAAGGCTTTAAATAAGGCATTTTTAATGTCCCATGAGTCAACAAAATTACTTTGTGGTTTAGACTGATTTTATATTATTAATAGGACTGTACAACAATCTCCTACAAATCCCTTATTCCATTGGTAATACCTTTTTCCTAGTGCAAACATAGAAAATATGCATATAGCAGAGGATGATGACAATTGTGAAATTAAGATCTAAAAACTTGAAAAACTCCAGGTATTCAAGATTTTATTGGAATGTTCAGCCCCTGTGTGAGTAACTGCAGTCAGACATGCCTTCTCTGTGCAGTTTATTCTTGACTTGGAATTTTTCTTCTTCTTTGAGAACTAAGAAAGATTAAAAGCCTAAGGAGTAAAAAAGTGGAATTGTAGTGAACAGCTTGTAAAGTACCATGTCACAACATCGATTGTAAAGAAATGCTACTAATAATCATTTTGCAGATGGGGTGAAAGCAAATTTAGATGTCCACACCTTTGTTGAAAGGCGTGCGTGGGAGCAAAGGTTTGAAAGCTTTCTTGAGATTGGGCAACATAAACAAAGGATGTTGCCTTGGAATCATCTTCTCAGAAGTTTTTCTGGAGCAATCATTTTCTTACGGGTGTCGCATGCTCCCAGTGCAATGAATATTGAAGGCGTATGAAATTATTTCAAGGCATCAGATGGCAAGGTGTAGGAAATTAAGAAGTGAGGAGAGATGTTAGCATGTTGTGGTACAGCAGTGTTTTTGTATGGAGAAACTGGGAGAAGATTGTGTTTGTCCCCTCAAGAAATTTGCAGGTAACAAAAGACTTGTTCCTGCAGCAGCCAAGACCCCAGCCAGTGGCAGATATGCAGTGTAGAGGGGTGAAAGAGATGTAAATCTCTTTGCAGAGAGTAAGAAGGAGCGGAGCAAGCTCTTAAAGTGAGGACAGTTGGCTGTTGGATCTTCATAGTGAAATGAGACTGGAAAACCTTAGGTCTAGAACTTTGGCCATGACACCTGCGAGAACGTGCTCTGGCTTTTGAAAGGCTAAGAAAATCCAAGTGCAGGCAAGAGAACTGGAGATTATGTGAAGAATAAATCAGAGAATTTAATGTAGAGATATTAGAGTACAGGCAGGAGTATGAGGGGAACAGAGAGTTAAATGAAAGGGGAATAGTTGGACGATAGATGAGATTGTTTAGCACGTTGACAGAAAAGGGTAGGTATGAAGTCCCTCAAGACTCCAGGATTCGCCTCAGAAGGAGAAGATTGACAGACCTTTAAGAAAGAACCTGAAAGAAGGGCTTGAACTTGTCCTTTGTTTTCTTGGAGGCTGGCTACCTGGGAAGAGGATGGATTTTTCAATGTGTCTGGAGAACTGAACTAATTAATGAGGTGAGGCAAAGGTTCAAATGTATGGAATGTAATGAGGAAGAAAGAAAGGCCTGAACTCCTGAGAAAACCTGGTCTTGCCATCTAGAAGGCAGAAGTTCTTTTTAAACTATTACATGACTCTGAGATGCATTGTGAATTTTTTACAAGTACAACTTGATTTGCAAGCCTGAAAGTGAAAACATTACGAGCAATAAATAGAGAAGGTGCAGAAAACTTCCTTTTAGTATATATGCTTAACCAAACACTGCTTGTACTATCAGAAACCTCTGAGGAGGAGACATGTATTTCTAGATCCTCCCAACCTAGAGGGCATAACCCATCTTTTCTGTAGCAGCTCACGAATATATTGCACACCCATGTGGGAACCCTTGTAGATGATTTAGTAGACTGAGCACCATTGGTCTTCTGTTCTCATTTTTGTAAGCTGTAAGCCTTTATCCTCCCCATCCTTCTCAAAAAGTAAAATATCAAGTGAATTCATCTATCAATCCTTTAGACCTTTACCTCCCATGCACTGTAACCACTTAGCAATTAACATTTTTAGAGCATATGATAACAAATTTTAAGAGCCTTCAGAATGCATCCGCAGCTCTGCTGAAACTGTGCGCATAGAGTTGGGCTTTATTTGAAATATTTTTTGTTTGGTGCTTTTTAAAGTTGGCAGCAGTACAGTGGTCTGATTCAGGCTTCTGGCTCCTCTCCTGTGGCAAGAGAATAAGAAAAACTGGAGAGGGCAGTAGCAGGAGATTACTTCTGAAAAGTTTATGATTAGACTTAAAATTGGCTTTTAAAAGTAGTGGGTTGTGTGACCAAGGTCACTAAAATGAATCATTCTTTCTTTTTTCTTTTTAAGTTAGGCTTTTCCTTTGTTATGGAAAGAACAGGAAAAAGAACCTTAAGAACAAAGGTCTCCAGATGTATTTGTTGGTTGCCACCAGGGATGATGGATCTGGGTATGACTGCCTGCAAGAACTGTCCTCAGACTCACTCTGCTACTCTGCACCCTGCAGTACTACTGCAACGGGATTGCCCGCGTTTACTGTCCCCTCCTGCCCTTAGCACCCCGTCCGTATCTGCAGATACCTCAGTGCCCAACTCAGCTGCTTCGCAAGGGCAGGCAGGAACAATCTGCCCCTGCTGTCTGTAAGGGGTGGGACGCCTCCCTGTTACACACAGGAGAATGGAGCAGCCCTGCACTAGAGCCAGCTCCTCTCCTTCAGACAGGCCATGAACTTGTCTGGGTTTACAGGGAGAATCAATAGATAATAGATGTTGATAGAAGTTTTTTTCTAAATCCTAAAGGTCATCCCTGGGCAGTATAGCATGTTATCTTAAGAAAATAGTGAGTGAAAAATTTTCAACTGGAGAGATGATATACTGCCTATATAGCTATCCAGAAGCTTTGGGGCTTGTATTTTCTCTTGTAATTGAAAGCTGAGAAAGATGCGTATTTACATTTCTGCAAATCAAGAGGACAGTGCCTATACGAGGAGATATTTTTCCCCAGATGACTCAGAAGACACAATGTCTGCAGTGACTCAATCCCAGTGCTAAGCCTCTCTGTTGTCATTCATGGCATGTCCAATAAAAGTGATTTATTGCCTGGCAGCAAGTCAAGACACTTGATCATTATCATCATTTTTTCCCCACATCAACCTTTTCCCATCTTATGCAAGTCCAAGCTAATTTAGATAAGGTCAAGATCTAGGACCCTCCTTAAAAGTTGATAACATGGCTTTTCCTGCAGGTCCTTCCGTCTCATTCTTGAAACATCTTTTGTAGTATCCCCAAGGCAGAGCTGGAAGAGAAGGTTAGTGGATAATTCAGTAGTTAAGCTACCCTCCAATATTTGATATGCCTCCAAGGCATTACGTTTTCGCTTGTATCTCTTAAATTGCTGGGAGCTTTCTTCAGTGGTTAATTATCTTTATGAAATATGTGGGGTTTGCAATGGTTCAGAACTTGGAAAATTCTCCTAACGTTATCATTCTAAAGGTAGAAAAATAGATATTATTATTATTAGATTTACTTCCATAGTCTTTGGAATGCGTGTGTGTGTGTGTGTATACATATATGTGTGTGTGTATGTGTACATATACATATATGTAGAATAACAAAACCAGTTAAAAGGTTATTTAACCCTTATAAATGTGATATGAACTTAAATAATTTCTTCCCCCCATTAGCTGTGAATGCAGGAATCCTCTCTGAATATTTCTTCTTGTGTTTAGTGTGGAAAGCAAAGCAGGAACAAGATTTTTAAAGGATTTTTTTTCCCAAGCCATCCCCGCAGACATTTTCTGAAAAGGATAATCCATCTTAAAACACGTTGACTTGCAAATTCGTCATGCCTCTGGCAGATCTGAAGAAAGCTGCAGCAACTAAAGAGCCACCAGATATAGTTCTTTCCTCCAGCAATATCCTGGGGAATTTTGTAGAGTTGGTGGTGGGCTTTGTGGACTGTTCTGACTGGCTACCTGAGTGCAGAGGACAGTGCAGGCATAGTATGAGGGATGGAAACAACCATCTGCACTTTATGGAACGATGAGGGAGAGAGGCATTAGCGTGCACACTTTTTTCCCTTGAATCACAACGTGCAAGCAGGGTGAGCATTCTTTGTGCATAGTCCTATCCTGAGTGCACTGAGACATCCCAGCCTTTTTCAGTGGCTCAGCAGAGAATTATTTCTGTGTATTTATTGGGTTGAATTCTTTTTAAATATATAATTCCGAGTCTCTAAAAAAACCCTCTATTTTACCAGACTGATGTGTAATCTTTTTGTTGCAATTTCTGATGGTATCTTACGGAAAATGAAAGTATCTTATTCACACAGCCACTTAGCATTTTCCATTCCGTTATAAGAACGTTAACATTACTTATATCACCACTGTGATACAGAGTAAAATCAATATTATTTTAATTACTAGTGGCCTGTGCTTCTGTTATCTAAGACTGCCACTGCACATATGGTGGACCTGAGGCAAATTTAGGTGTCACTGAATTAAGTTTGGTTTGTGTTTGTGATGAAGGTTTTCACACCCTAGCAAAACAAACTGCACTGTATTCTGTAGAGCTCTTTAGAGGATGCTGTGTAGATATATGATGTGATTGATATTTTCTCTGCAACGGATCGGCACCGAAAGACCACATTGTGTAATGCATATGAAAAGGAGCTAAAAAAGAGAGTATGTGCACTCCTAATTCTTGAACACAGAGTCATGTCTGGTGGTAGTGACAAACAGCAGGTAGAGCCAGCATCTGAGGCACTTGGGCTGCTACTATTTCTCCAGCTCCAGCTACCAGCATGCTCTTTCTCAGGAAGCAGGTTGCATTTTGTTTGTAACCAGCTTAAATACTGCACTACTTTTTCCTTCTTTGACTCCTTAATTTCTGCAGTAGGGCTGGGCTCTGCTGCCAGGGCCATCTAAGTGAGGAACAGGGAGCTGTGCGGGTCAGCATTGCTGACCAAAGAATTCTCAGCCTAATGCACACAAGGCAAAGATGGACCTTAATGTCCATCCAAAGATGTCCATAATAAATGGACACAGTATTGCGCTTTCTGCCACTTTAACTCCACTCCTGTAAATTGCAAATCTGAACAACGGCTGAGCAAGCAAGATTGTCTTTACTTGAGCTTGTTGGATTATGGGCCTGTAGATACTCTACTCGGCACATTTGAGAATATCTGAGTTTCTGCTCTTTACCATTCTGTAAATCTGCAGTGTCATACTCTAAATCCAGACTTTGCCAAATGCTTTTCTTTTTAGTTCGAAGAACTGCGTTGAGTTAATTTGCTTTTCTCATGCTCTTCCTTTTTATGATCATTCACATGGTTCGGTTCTGCTAGTCAGTTCCTCAGGGGAGAGCAGGGAAAGGAATACACTTCAATGTTTTATGAGCGGACACTTGCAGAAGCTTAATACTAAATTTAGGCTGGAAGATGTGCATGCCAGAATTGCTGTCCTTCATTTCTGTTCTATTATGCAGCTTGCTAACTCTAGAGTATTGAACATGCCAAGAAAGTTCAGAATGTGGCTTAATTTTTTGGGAAACTGCTTAAAAAGGGAATATACCTGAGGTTGTAACTAACTACTCAAGGATATTCTATGAGCAAAAAGACAGTGTGTGTCAGTTGAATTATTTGTTATGAATCGTTTGCCTTTGGCCACTTAGAAAACCCCCAGCAAACCACCAACCATGTTTTGCAGTTAGTTCTGAACTTTTTTCTTTTTAAAATTTCAACATTTGTCTTATAGACTGCTAGGTGTTTTTGTGAGCAAACTTGTGAATTCAACTTCCAAACACAACTTCAACAGTGAAAATTATTTAAGAATTAAGTTACAGTGCTATCTATTGAAAGGGAAGGCCAGTGTTATTTTCATCCTAAGGCTGAAAGTTTCTCTCTAGGAACTGGAAATAGAGTTAAGCTTGCCAAGAGTTCTTTGTGAAGCAGATGGAGAGGCAACTGACAACCTTGCTGAAATCTTGTCTAAGCCTTCTGAGTATCCACAGAGTTCCCAGAGTTACCTATCAAATTAACCTGATAACTGTACTGTATAAAAGTATTCTTCAGTCTTGTCAATGGCTGTTGCAGTTTTGCACCGTTCCTCCTCTCCAAGTTCGGAACAGTTACACTCTCAATTATTTCTCCGTGTGCTTAAGAGTGGTTACAGGTCTGTGACTGATTCCTGGAGAACTTCGATGGCCACGTGCATTCTCTTTTCTTACAGGCTTTATATATATTTTTTTACTGATGTTCTCAAGACACTCAAGAATGTGATAATTATGTGCCTGCCAACTTTTAATGACTACATAAAATAGTATTATATATGGCTGCATATACTGAAGGATAGAAAAGGCAAATATTTGATTGTTGAATAAGACTTGTTTGCAGAATGTAAAGAAAGAGGCAGCCATGGACTTCGCCGGCATTCTCAGATGCACAACATGATCCAAAAGTTGATTGTAAGATGTTGCTCTCAGTCTGCCTTTTCTTGCTGCCTGTGGATTCAGAATACAAATCACAAGCTGCGTATGCTTCAGCTGATCTTCTTTGTTCCCACTGTGACCTTACAGTAAATGTATTGTTTTTTCATTTATATTTAAGAACAGATGAAAGTATGTTGGGACTTGCTTCCCTATCCTCACAAACTAAATCAGTATTTCAGACATGTTCTGTGGTACCAATTAGCTGTTCCCCATCAGAAGGAATGTCTGTTTCAGGAGTTACCACACCATCCGTTCTGTTTGTTTCTTATTCTTGCAAGTATGCAACCAACAGAAGTGCAATCAAAAGTTTATTTAATTGACATTTCCTTTTCAGTTGCAAGAGAACTGTGTATACAGAAAGCACACTGTGAAGTGAGCAGTAGGTAGGTATAAAGTCATTGGTGTTCTCCCTCTGCTTCCACCATATGGTACTGATTATTCAGTCCTGTGTCTGTGTGTCAATTTAATTATTAAGAGCTTCTCAGTCCACAAAGCCAAATTATGCTCTTTGATGTGCATGGAACCCCTTCTTTGAAGCAAGAGAAACTGTAGCTGGTCAATTGTATGTAACGTAGTCTTCAAGGACTGCAGTGTTCACAAGCAGCCAACAGTGAAGGTAGCCTCTATTTTCAGAGTGGGCAGGTTTGGGGAATCGCAAAGCGATGTGTTACCAAAAGAGGTAAGAGTGAACTTTCAAGCCTGTCTGGAGAACATAGGTGACCAAGCCTTGCAGGCAGCTTTGAAAGGCAGAGTCTCAAGCTCTGTGTATTGAGGTATTCATCATTACTGTTTTCATTGTAAACTCTGGGCCAGCTTATACCAAGCT